>NW_020954548.1:40116212-40323292 GCF_900497805.2 Vombatus ursinus
GGGGGGCTGGGGGTGCCTGAGAGGAGGAGAGGGGAGGGGACCCCTGGGATGCTTGAGAGAAGGGAAGGGGACCCCCTGGGGTGCCTGAGAAGAGGGGAGGGGAGCTGGGGGTGCCTGACATGAGGAGAAGGGAAGGGGACCCCCGGGGGTGCCAGAGAGGAGGAGAGGGAGAGGATCTGGGGTGCCAGAGAGGGGAGCTGGGGGTGCCTGAGGGAAGAGGGGAGGGGAGTTGGGGGTGCCTGAGAGAAGGAGGAAGGAAGGGGACCCCCCTGGGGGTGCCAGAGAGATGGAGAGGGAAGTGGATCTGGGGGTGCCTGAGAGGAGAGGGGAGGGGAGCTGGGAGTGCCTGAGAGAAGAAGAGGGGAAGGGAGGGGAGCTGGGGGTACCTGAGTGGACAGGGAAAGGGGACCCCTTGGGGTGCTTGAGAGGAGGAGAGGGAAGGGAGAGCTGGGGGTGCCTGAGAGGAGGGGAAGGGAGCTGGAGGTGTCAGAGGAGAAGGAAAGGGGGACTTGGGGGTGCCTGAGAGGAGAGGGAAGGGGGAACCTGGAAGTGCCTGAGAGGAGGAGAGGAAAGTGTCTGAACAGTATCTGGAGATGCCTGAGAACAGAGTGATGAGGAGACCTGGGGATGCTTGAGGAGTGAGGATAGAAAATGGTATTTGGGAGGAGTGTCAGGGGATGCTTAGGTAGACGAGGAGCTTAGGGTAGACTTGCTTATGAGTTTATGAGATCAGGATCTCGTGAAAATGTAGGTGAGTGTAAGAAGACTGAATGATGGATCTGGAGGTTAGTATGAGAATGTAGGGTAGAAAGGGAAAGGCTTTGGGGGCCTCAGGAAGAGAATGTGGCAGAGGTCAAAGCAGTTCATGAAGTATAGCTAGTTTATATATGTAAAATAGGATAGAGGAATTTATATGTGGAGGGCTATTTGAGCAGAAGGCTCTTAATTCACCCACCGCCAACCTTGTCCTTTGACACCCCCCCAAAAAAGTTTCCAGAGTGATGAAAATCTCAAGTTGTGAAGAAGGGAGAGAGATGGTTGAATGTATCTGCATTTAAATGTAGAGAAATGTGAAGAAAAGATGGTCCAAATAAGGAGACCTGAGAATAGAGTAGGGCGGGTATCAAATTAGAGTCAGTCTCATAGGTGGACTACTGGGTGGTCGGGTTGAAGAATACTACCATGTTGGAGATTGGTTAAATCGATTGTTAGAATCCCAGATTTAGACTTAAAGGAGGGGTATTAAGAGACTAAGGCATAGAAATACCCCCAAACAGAAAGACTATTGTTTTTCTGTACAACTTGTGCTACTAGATGTGGTTTGACCTCAGAATTCAGGGGTAGCGCCTTGCTTTTATAACCTTCCAAGATGATAGGTAACAAACCTATCTTTGTGGCCAAAGACTAAGCCTCACCTAGTGGTGATTTTTTTTTTTCTTTAGAAGTCACCCCCTCTTCCCCCCAAGGAAGCTTTAGGCAGTCTCAAAACCAGTGATGCAGAGAGTTGGTAAAACTTTAACTTCTGAAGACAAAAGAGTAAATACATCAATACTTTGGTGGTTTCATTTAGCCCAACTCTAAAATATTTTTACAAAGGGTTTTTATTGTGGAGATTAGCTTTTTTTTTTTTTTTTTTTTTGGCTGCACAATAAGGTTCTATGCTTCTCCCTGCAGGAAGTGTCTCAAGTTTACTTGGATCCCCAGCCTTCTACAGGAGTTCACATATAGTCTGGTTGGGTGGGAAACTGTACCTGACCTGAAACAATGTGTAAGAATAGCTCAGTTTCAATTCTAAGAAATTCAGCTGGGGGAAAAGGTTAGGATGTCACTTAAAAGACCATATTCCTGTTTGATTTTCAGTAGCTTTTGAATTGTCCTCCCTTGGTCTGGTTTGAAATAATGTTCTTGAGCTTTTTCTGTTGGGGGGAGAATCAAGTTAGTGATCACATCACTTTTTAAAGAGTCCAGACACATGGTGCTCAGGAAGGGAGCTTATGCAATCTTTAAATTATAAAGGCATATCAGACTTTTAAAAGCACATTCCTTTCAAGGAAGAACTTTGTTGTTGGAGGTTACAGGCTCTGGGCCAGGTTGCATATCTGTGGTCACTTTATTCTAGCGTGAATTAATTTCACTGCATTTATTTATTTATTTGTTGAGTGAGTGAGTGAGTGAGTGAGTGATGGGACTTTGTATTGGTTCACTTCTGTGTCGGAGACTGAGAATCAAAGAGTAGAGTATGTTTTACCAGTCTGCATGATTTGGCGGGAGGTGTTTCCCTTTTAGTGCTTGTAGAGATAGCAGGGGTCTCCTGTCATGTGTTAATTGACAACCTTTGTAGGTGGAAAGAATCTGAAATATTTCATTTGTGTGGGAAAAGATAAGTTTAACATGATCATAGAGCAGAAAAAGAAGGGGAAGGTGATCTAGTCCGACTCCCTCTTTTGACAGATGAGGAAACTGAAGCCCCAGGAGTTAAGTGCTTTGCCCAAGGTCACACAACTCAGGAGCGGTAACACCACCTATACAGCTTAAGTCTTCTGATTCCTAGTCTAGAGTTCATTCCATTATCCCATGCTTGTTTTGGTGTATTTGATAAACACATTTGATTAGTGCATTGATGTTTTAACAGCTTCAGCTTTGTAATGAAACATTTGATGCTAAATCATTAATACAAAGGAATATCCAAAGTTAAGCATTTCAGAAATTTCACTTAAAACAAATTAGTTGACAAATATTTGGTGAATATCAACTTTGTGCAAGACCCTGCTATATTGTAAATTAATAAGATTCATTGAGGACCTGTTAAATTCAGTGTATTGTGGGGCATAAATAGTAAACAGAAATATAAAACAAGATATGCACAAATTAAATTGCAATACGAGCTTTAGAAAACAACATAGAAAAGCAATATGTATAGTAGAAAAAACATTGGATTAGAAGTTGGGAAGCTTGGGTTCTAAGCTCTTTTGCTACCTGTTTGTGTCATGTTGGGCAAGTCATTTCATTTTTTTTGGTCCTCAGTTTCCTGATTTGTAAAGTGGAGATAATAATCCTGTCACTACCTACCTCACAGGGTTGTTGTGAGGATCAAATAAGATAATAGATATAAAACCTATAACCATAAAATGCTATTTTAAATTAGCTATCAGCAGTAATGTATTGAAAAAGGTGTTGTGAGGCAGCATACAATCATCAAACATTTTAGGAAGTAATTTAGCAATTACACTTTCAAAATTATTTTTGTTCAGGCATTTCTTGAGGATTGCAGCATGTCTAATATATTCCAATTCCGGGGTGGCTAATTGCCTTGATCTTCTTTCATAATATGGCATTGTGGACAACAATACATTACATATTGATAACCCAGTGAAATCTTTTGCACACAGGTGCTCAGTAAATGTGAACTGGTTGAAAAAATTAATTTTCAATTGAAGTGGTCTCAGAGCAGCTGGATACCAAAACATAGAGAGATTTGACCTTAAGAAATTGGCTGTCCCTGCTGAGATAGAGATTATAACACAGCCAATCATTTTTTAGAAATCATTAGCAACAGAAATGCCATTTGGGTCATATAATTGTGACCTAACTCACATTTATCAGTGGCACTCACTCCTAGCCATCTGTAAGCGCCCTGTTCTCTATCTCAGGCAAACAAAATGATACCCTCATAAATATAGATTCCCATGGAGAGCCATGCAAATGGATGAAAGAAGCAGAAGAAGAGACAGCACAGTATTGTGGAAAGAGCGCTGGACTTGGTTGTAGTCTTCGCTCTTTCTAGCTTTTTGACTTTAGACAAATTTCTTTATTTCTCGAATGTCAGTTTTTTTCTTCTGTCAAATGAGAATTAATAATACTTGTAATTCCTACCTCACAGGGTTGTTGTGAGGAAAATGATTTATAAACTGTAAACTGTTATAATTTTGTACTTGTTACCTAATTTTCTTTGGGCCAACCCTGATTTTTAAAGGTTCTGGCCATGGTTCATTTGCAAAGCTGCTTGAGATCTGCTTTGTAAAGCGATGATCTCTCTTTCAGCACTTGACCCACTTTAAATGTTTAAAATATGAGGTCAAACCACATGGGAATTTTACAAGTCATCAACCCAGTATTTGGCTTAACACCAGAGTAGGTGGCACTGGTGGACTGGGACTTAACTAGATGTCTCATGTGTGGATCAGGGAAGTAAGTACTTAAATCTTTAAAGAGTTTGTTAGCCACCTGCAAATAGCTCCAACTGGGAGACTACCTGAGAGGGAGTCTTTCCTAGCATCTTGGTCTATTACAGTTAATCAGATATTTAATAACACCTTGTTGTAAATCTAGTATATGATAATTGAGTTATCAAAATCCAGAGTGGGGTTATGAGAGACACTTCCTTAGCTAGCAGCCATAGCCTGATTTCACTGTAATGATATTTTTACCCTGTTTGAATTCTTCAGATTGCTTAGGGCCCTCAGTTGCTGACAATATACTTTTCTGGTAAGAAATATATTAAAAAGTGACTACTTTCTTTTCTGTGTTTCCTGCCACTAGCAGTTTTGGGTAGATCCCAAGTTATCACACATTTTTTTTTTTATTCTGTTGTTTTGAGCTTAGTGAAACTTATTGTAATTTAGAAGCTTCGTAAGTAATTCCAAGCAAAATTTATGTGATATATAGAGAATACATGGTATGTATTTGAGGGTATTACTGGCAAAGAATATTAAGCTTTGTCTCTTAAAAAAGAAAGTAAATATTCTATGGATTAAAAAAGTTTATATAAAAAAGCCAAGTGCTATGTTAAAAACCATGTTTAGTGGAGTTGGAATGGTGAAGATGAGTTTTGATGGGGTTAGGGGCATATTTTTGTAGTTGAGGGTTTCTTCCTTTTGATAAAAGTATTCCTCCAATCTTAAAACTGGCAGGCATGACTCTACCTTAGACCAAATTTCATGGCGTGTGTGTGTGTGTGTGTGTGTGTGTGTGTGTGTGTGTGTGTGTGTCTGTGTAAAATTTAATTGCAAGAATAATTTTATAATTAAGTTACCAAATTAGTTTATATATTGAGTTAAAGAAAGCATTGTATGTTCATTGTTCCAAATAGTGGAACAAAAATGGACAAACTAAAAAATAAATATTTTGCTGAAAACCTGAGAAATACTTTATTTTCAGTCCATGTGGTGGGAGGGCAGGGTACTGTAGTCTTGCCTTGTAAAAAACCTAAATAGCTGTATTTCTACAGGACTACTTTTCCTAATCCTTGTCCTCTTAATGGTTTCAACAGGACAGATTGATTCACTTTGGAACTATAAGTACTGGTGTACTGAGATTAGGGTGCTGCAATCATTATCCCTTGACGAACACAGAGCCCCAAAATGAATGTCCAAGAACAGGGTTTCCCCTTGGACCTTGGGGGGAGCTTCACTGAAGATGCTCCCAGGCCCCCAGTTCCTGGTGAGGAAGGTGAACTGGTTTCCACAGATCCCAGGCCAGTCAGCCACAGCTTTTATTTTGGGAAAGGCGATGGGATTAAAAGTGAAACTTCCATGGCCACCCCGAGGCGATCAGATCTGGATTTGGGGTATGAGCCTGAAGGAAGTGCCTCACCTACACCCCCATATTTGAAATGGGCTGAATCATTGCATTCTTTGCTGGATGATCAAGATGGAATAAATCTATTTAGGACTTTCTTGAAGCAAGAAGACTCTGCAGATTTGCTAGACTTCTGGTTTGCCTGCAGTGGCTTTAGGAAATTGGAGCCCTGTGACTCCAATGAAGAAAAGAGGCTTAAGTTGGCAAAAGCTATTTACAGAAAATATATTCTTGATAATAATGGGATCGTTTCTCGTCAAACTAAACCAGCTACAAAGAGCTTCATAAAAGATTGCATCATGAAACAGCACATTGATCCTGCCATGTTTGACCAGGCCCAAACTGAGGTCCAATCCATGATGGAGGATAACACCTACCCCTTGTTCCTTAAATCAGATATTTATTTGGAATACACGAGGACGGGTTTGGAAAGCCCTAAAATCTTTAGTGATCAGAGCCCTGGGTCAGGGACAGGGAAAGGTATACCTGGATATTTGCCCACTTTGAATGAGGATGAGGAATGGAAGTGTGACCAAGACACAGAAGAAGATAATGGCAGAGATTCAGCTCCATCTAGCAGGCTAACTCAGAAGTTACTCATGGAAACAGCACCCCAACGGGCCTCATCAAATAGGAGATACAATGAAAGCAGAGAATTCAGGTAAGTTGTAAATGTGATTTTCATGTTTTGTGCTGATTTCTGAATTCTAGGGAACAACTTGGGGAAAACCTCTTTTAGTTGATTGGGAACTGTTGGTGAATTTCAGCTCAAACTGAATTGTAGTACATTTATTTTTTGTAGTACATTTATTTTTTTTATCCTGATACTGAATGTTGTTTTCACTTCCTCAAATCTTATTGAAATGTTAAATATCTTGTTTGTAATTAAGAATTGAGTTAAAAAGTATGACTTACTGATGACAAAGAATTTTCATGTTGATAGTCATTTTAGTTACACATCAACACTGACATTAATAAATCAGTACTCATTTGTGTAGAAGATGGTAAGTTTCTGTGGTAAAAATAGCCTTTCTAACTTAGGGCAATTGGGAATGGATATTCCAGTGTGTATATATACTTAAGATTTTACATTGTTAATTCTGGTGTTGATTTTGGAATCTGAATTTACTTACTTTACTTTTTGGTACATTAAGATTCCCTTTCTTAGGAAAAGAATAGTTCTGAGGTTTCTGTGCGATGAGTTGATGATACATAAATATGGTACATTCAGTAAAAAACCATAACAGCTCTTTGGAGAACTTTCTGTCACAAAGAGCATTTCTATGGCTTCTGTTGCAGGGTTTGGAGGCAGAGAATTCATTTCTTTACCATCAAGATGTCTAAATATTGCTAAGTACTGTTGACAGTCTAAGATTAACAATGTTTAATCTTTGGTTAAGCTATCTTTTGTTTTTAAAACCATGATCTAAAAATCTCCCCTGGCAACTTGTGCCAGTAGATAAAACTGAATGTCTGATCATCAGGTTGGTGTAACTTTGGAAAAGCATTTCATTTCTGATGTTGTCCTTTTACTTAATCTCTGGAGTGGAAAGTTATTTTTGTTTGTGGAAAATAGTCTACTGAAGATATCGGAGTACTTTCATTTTCCTACTTATTTTCCTATAGATTATGAGGAAAGATTGTTGTTGTTTATGAAACTTTGAAAACTGGGAATTCATATGATACCCTGCTGGTTTAATCAAGAGTATGAAAAACAAATTCCCAAGTCCTTGGACTTTCTTGTGGAGTTAATAAAAAACCTTGATCAGTTCTTGAAGTATAGTTTGACAGGGAAATTGACTCCTTGTTAATATACATAGGATTAGTTATATCTAAGTGTTTAAACACACTTTTATTCAAAAGATACTTGTAAGATCAGTTGAAGTATAGTTTTGGTCCTTCCCTAATAGCAAAAGCCTATTTATTTAGCAAAATGCAGCAACTCTTTTAGGTTCAGAATATCTAGGAAAATAGCCCTCCTGGTTGAATTTGTCATGCTTTAAATTTTTTGCTAATTTGAAAAGCTTGAAAACTTTCAGAATTGATCAGAAAACTTTCAGATAAAGTGTGATTAAACATGCAGCACTCAATTCAGGAGAAACATTTGGTCATTCCCTGGCTTTTAGTTGTTTTGCTGTGTTTTGTGATCCATGGTCCATCATATTTGGTACGTTTTAAAATTCTTAGTCATGAATTAATTTTGCTTCTCTCTTCGAGTTAGGTGTAAACTAGCTGTGACAGGTAGTTTTGTTGTCAAGTTAGTAATACCTTTTTCTACTTAGAAACAGAGAAGCTTAGAATTGGAATGAATTTGAGAGATAATCAAGTCCAGAATCTCCGTTTTACTTTTAAAGAAACTAGAACCTAGGGATAGGATGTGACTTGCCCAGGATCACTACCTTGAGAAGGGAGTAACTAAATTGGACTAAAATTTAGGTTCTTTCTTATGAAGAGTCAAATGATGTTTCGAAAGTAATTAACAGTGGATAGAATACCTGCCCAGGAGTCAGGAGGACTTGAGTTCAAATTTGGCCTCAGATGCTTACTAGTTGTGAGACCTGGGCAAGTCCCTTAAGCCCAAAGTAATTAAAATTGAGAAAACATTTGAGTACCTACTCAGTGCATGCTTTCTGTGTTAAGCCTTGGAAAAGAAGGTCCTGAAGATTGTGAAGATGTGTTAAGATACAATCTCTACCCTAAGGTTAGTCTAGTAATAAACTAAGTAACATAACCCAGAAATTAGTTTATGAACTAATTTTTTCCTCCTTTGGTCATAATTTGATAGTAATTTTGTATCTTTGTGGTTTCAAAGAATCTAAAATGTTAAATTTATTTAATAAGCATTCATTGAATAGATTTAATGAAGTCTTTGAGCGAATGTCCTGCAAAAAAATAAATTTCAAAGAAAGTTTAAGCTATAGTGTTCAATTTTATATGAAGGGATGTAACCTTAACAGTTATATGTGATGCCACAAATATATTAATCATTTGGTCAATTAAAAAAAGTTTTGTTGATGCATTTTTTTCATTTCTTTCTTTCTAGTTTTACTCTCCCTCTTTCACCCCTCCATAGAATCCTCAGTTGTAACAAAGAAAAATGGTTGAGTAAAACCACTCAAAACAGCGACTATCTGAGAGTATATGCAGGTATTCTACACCCATTAAATCAAAAAGAGGGTAGATCCTTTTTTTATCTGTTCACTGGAACCAAGATTGGCCATTGAATTTAGTCCTAATTCATGCTTGTTTATAGTTTGCACTCGCACTGCTGTAGTCATCGTTATTATTCTCTTGGCTCTACTTTCTTTGCCCAGTATCAGATCAACAGATATTTTAATTTTATTCTGAATTGCTCGTATTTGTTTTTCCATGTGGCACAATGATATTCTGTTACATTCAGTATACTGAATTTTTTCCCAGCCATTCCCCAGTTGATGGGAATCTTTTTTGTTTTCAGTTTTTTGTTACCACTAAAAGTGCTGCTGTGAATGAATGTATTGGTGTACGTGAGGCATTTCTTTATTTGACCTAAAGGAGGGAAATTCTGTATATCGATTCACAGATTTTAAATTAGTAATAATTAGACTAAATTTTTTACTGATGACAGTAATGATGATGATGATGATGATGATGTTTTTAGAAACTGAGATGGGTCGAAAATGGAACTTTTCTCGGTAATCTTATGTATTTGGACATTTAAAAATGCTGGATTTTAATGATTTAATTAATTAATAAGATTTTAATGATTCCAGCTTGCTGTCTTAGAAGCTGATCTTTTTAACGTATATTCTCTTGGTGATGCTAGTTGTTGGAGAATTATGGAACATCACTTTCTCAACAAAATCAGAATTGCAGGTGACCCTGAGGACAGTGAATAGGTAGACAGACACATGTTGGGTGTAAGGAGGTGTAGCATCCTTATGTGACGATGAATGATAACAAACGGACAAACCTGAGTGACGCTGGTTTTCCCAAAACAGTAAAAGAACCAGAAGGCTTCTTTAGGTACATCTTTAAGGAATATTCACTAAAAGTCATAAGAACTGCATGGCATGAGAAAGCATCAAGAGGTTGTGAACTGCATTGGTGGAGGAAATACCCACCTATAGAAGATCACAAATCCATTGAAGTATTCCTTTCAAAAGAGATGACTCCTCATTATTAAGTATAACAGTGTTGGACCAAATACCACCAATTTCCCTTTTTTTTCTTTTTCTTTTTTTTGCTGCGTGTATTCCTTCCCTTTTTCCAATATTTAAATTCTTTCTAGGCACTGGGAGGTATATAGATAAAAATAAGACATAGTCTTTCCTTGCAAAGATCTCAGTCTAACCATTGACCTTAGACTTACAACTCAAATATACTGTAGTTGTCTGTTTATTTGTTTTCCCCTTTTGAACTTTCCCACTGTGATATCATGGTTAAATCACCTTAACTTCCCTGTGTCTTAACTCTCTTGTTTTAGATGAACAAATTGAATTGTGTTGTGTGATTATTAAGATTCTTTTCAGTTCTAAGATAGTTTGCTTCAATATGCTAAGGATTTTGCAGCATATGAACTTATTAAAATATTGCCCATTATTATGTAGTCTTGAAGATGAAATCCATTTATTAGAAGTGAATGAATTTCTGGAATCATGCCAAGCATTTCAAGTGGACATCTATTGGAAAGTCAAGCATTTTTTTGTATGAGATGATGGTAAAGAGGTGTGTTCAGATTAGTTAAAAATATAACTTTATTGCTTTATGACTTGTACAGTTGTGATATAGGCAAGCTTTCAAAATAAACACTATTATCAGAAAAAAATTTAAAAAGATGAAAGAAGAAAATAATAGTTATTAAATTAAGGATTAATAGGAAAAATAAAAGCATTAGTTCACTGTTACTAGAAAGATGTTTTTGTTTGCTTTAAAAAGAAATATTAAGGTGAATAAACTGCAGAAGACTCAGCCAGTTCCATAATGATAGTGACATATATTAAATGACTGTTTTTAATGGGTTATGTGTTTTCATTCTTTTTTTTAATAAAAGAGCAATGTGGATGAAGCCTTCCCATCTTTGAAGGCCCATCTTCTTGAAGCATTACTTCATTTCTGTCAGTTTTAAACTATAAAACTTATGGTTTGTATTACATTAGCACTATATTTACTGTCTACCATGGATTGGGTCAGGTGTGTTAGTCTTATCTCTCCAACTAGGTTTTTAAATCGTTTTTTGTTTTTTTGTTTTGGGCAATGGGGTTAAGTGACTTGCCCAGGGTCACACAGCTAGTGTTATGTGTCTGAGGCTGGATTTGAACTCAGGTCCTCCTGAATCCAGGGCCAATGCTCTATCCACTGTGCCACCTAGCTGCCCCGTAGGTTTTTAAATCTTTGAAGACAGGAATAATGGTTTATTAGTACGATCCTGTAGATCCTAGCACAGTATTTTAGTACATCATTACTTATTATTTGACTAATTTAACAGTTGTTGGAAAACAGAGCTTATCCTTTGTGTCTATAGCATGAGTAGAACATGGTAAAATGTATTTCCTATTGATTAAGAACTTCAAGGCAAGACAGAGCATCCACCCAAGTCTTATACAGGTTGTAGAAGAAGGTTAAGTCTCCTTTTTCTTGCTGTCATTACAGTTTAATGTGTAAAAAAATGGCCTCCAATAAAGTTTTGCTTGGTGTGGAGATGATCTTAGGTTCTTTTTTTTTTTTTTTTTTTTTTAGTAATTTACTGATGCCTTTTATTTTTATATAAGTCATTCCTACTTATACTTCTCTTCCTCTCAAAGCCTTCCCTTGAAACAAAGAAAAAGTTAAGTAAAACCAATTGGTGTAGTGATTGTCTGGCAGTGTAAGCAGTAATCTAATGCAATATAATTTTCCAAAGCTTCATTCTTTTTATTGCAAAGATACCACATTTAATTTTGATTTATTTATTTGCTTGTTTTATTGATATGTTTTGTTACGAGCATGTCCCAAGAAATACTCAAACCTTCATAACCTCAAAAATATTTAGTCAAATAAGTTTATTTTGTTTGTTTGTTTTAGGCAGTTGGGGTTAGGTGACTTGCCCAGGGTCACACAGCTAGTAAGTGTCAAGTGTTTGGTCTGAGGCCGGATTTGAACTCAGGTCCTCCAGACTTCAGGGCCAGTACTCTATCCACTGTAACACCTAGTTGCCCCTTCAAATAAGTTTAAACTACCTAATAATGTGATTGTTATTGATAGTACCTATCACTTTCTAGTTCTATAGTTGAGAGAATAGCAGAAAGGAAGTGTGTACTTTAATCTTGGTAAAATGTTACCAATTTTTTTTGTTTGACTTGAATTTTGTTGATTTTTTTGTTTTGTCCTTACATTGTAGTAATTTTTATTATTTAGGTTTGCTTTCTTCACATTGCATAACTTCATACAAGTCTTCTTATGTTCCTCATAGTTGTCATTGCATATGGCAGTTTATATTTCATTACATTCCTGTACTACTGTTCATCCATTCCCTGATTGTTGGATAAATTTTGTTTTTAGTTTTTTAAACATTACAATGAATAATTTCATGTTTTTTCTTATTCGTTCATATAAAGCTCTAAAAAACTCTAGTATTTGCCAAGCCTAAACCCGTCATGAAGAAACTGAGGCCCAGGGAGGTCATTACCTTGCCCAAGTTTGCCCACAGCTAATCAGTAGCAGAATTGTAACTCAGGTTCCTGTGCTCATTGCACTATACCATGCTGAGTGCTAATGGAATAGGTTAGCCAAGAACCTGATTATTGGCAGAGTTATTAGGTAAAAGCTTTAGTGTTTAGGGCTGTGGGATTCTGGAGAAGATAATTAAATCTTTGTTTTCAGACATCTTGCTCATTAACTTACATTTGTACTTGCCTCAGGTCTATTCTATGAAGTATGTTCTCATCCAGAAGTTCTTGGATAATACTGATTATGAGGTAGTGTTTCCTGGCCCAGAGTGTTTATAGTAGTGATTACTGTGAAAGCTGAAAACCTATTTCCATTCTACACTTCTTTTCTCACTTCTTCATAACTTTCTCAGATGTTTTCCCTTTGGGTGGAAATTTTTCATATTTGATTTCAACCCAGAAATGAATATTTGTTTGGAAAAAGTCTAAGACAAATCTTTTCCATTACTCTTGCATTAGATGAATGGGAGAAAAGTACTTTTCTGCTTAACCAATTTTTATATATTTTGGGAACTCTTCTGACAAACGGTAAGATTTCAAATCACCCAACTTGTTATCTCCCAGTGAAAGCTATTTGCTAAATTTGGGAAGAAATAATAATCTCAGTTGTAAATGAAATAAAAAAATCCATGTGAATTTTAAAAAATTTTCTACTGACTTAGTGAAAACAAGGAGTGTACTCTACTTTGAGGAAGCATGATTTACTAAATCTGAACCTATCATATTCATATTGGGATGTCATTGCCCATCACAGTGGAAGTGTAGACATCTATTTGACACCTGAATTGATGATCATGAGTACCCGATTTCTTCTATCTTTATTCAAAAATGGCTTTTCGATTACTGAGGTTTCAGCCTCAGTCAACTTTTTTGTGGTCCTGTGGCAACTAGTCAGACACAGCTATATGACCTTCCCCAGCATCTTATATAATAAGCTGCCTCTGGGATGCAGCTGCTCTAACCCAGCAGAGGCTGAGTTAAAGAGGAGTCTTGGCACATACCGTTTTCAAAAATTAGCACTTGTGTGGAAATGAGCTTAGAGGTACAGTCCAACCTTCCCTGTTATTTTATAGATGGGGGAACTGAACTAAGTAGGGGGAAAGAAAGAGAAGAGAATAAGCATTTATATAGTGCCTGGCACATAGTAGGTGCTTAATAAAAGTTTATTGATTGATTTCTTTGATCCTCATGACAAACCTGCAAAATAGGTACTGTTATCCCCATTTTACAGTTGAGGAAACAAGCAGACAGGGTAAATGACTTGACCAGAGTCACACAGCTAGCAAGTGCCTGAGGTTGGATTTGAACTCAGGTCTTCCTGACTCCTGACCCAGCACTCTGTGCACTGTAGAGCCACCAGCTGCCTCACCTAAGGAGGTAAGATGACTTACACAAAATCAATAGATAATGTGATAGCAGAATCTGGATTCAAAATTGAATGTCTTTGACCTAGTCTTGCACTCTTTCCAATGTGCCACGCAAACAGGTATAGTTTCTTTTTTTAAAGGCTTTATGTCATCAACTGAGTGGCACGGAAGATAAAACTGACCTATGCAATGTGCCCCTTCTGTCACAGAGAAGCTTCACGCACAGTTCTTTCCATTGCACACTAAGTGACTCTTCTGCGCTTTTTTTTGCCTTTTTTTGTAGACAGGCATTCTGATGCTTGTGATCTTGTGGATATCATTTGAAGCAAAACGTTTCTGCCTCGATCTTCATTAAACCTAATAATCAATACACATTTATTAAATACTTCCTGTCTTGTGTTGTGCCTTATCTTGTGGAGCATATGATCTCTGCCTTTGACGAGCTTATAGTCTCTTTGAGGAATTAAGGCTAGCACATCAAACAGCCCAAGAACAGTAATAACATCGGCCCACATATAGGACTGTCACAAGTATATAATCTCACTTTTTCAAGCTTGAGAAAATTTAAGCAATACACACATGTAGTCTATTATATGAAGCACTATTCCTTGCCACCCCCTGCCTTAAGTTTTCATTTATTTATTTAGGTCTAATACTGATTTTCATTGATGTTGGTGAGCCAACCTTCTCTACTAATGCAAATCAGCTACTGTTGTGTGACTTCTATTCTTAAGACAGTTACCTTGGCAATGAGAAGTTAAGGAATTTGTCTAGAGTCACACAACTAGTATGTGTCCTAGGCAGGACTTCAACCTAGTTTTCCCTCTTTCTTAGGGTTCTCTCTTTCTCTCTTCCATATTGCCTCTTCTCCCTTAAGGTTTTGCCTTCTGAGGCTGGAGCTTCTGTTGTATCATTGGTTAGTACAATTATTGTTTAGTAACCACTCCTAGCCATTTAACACTTATCTTTAGATATAAAACTTTTCAGTTTGCTTTGAACAAGATTGTCTGTTTCGCTTTTTGTTACTTATGCTTTAGCACAATGCTTGTCTGTAGGAGCTTGATAAATGCTCGTTAACTGACTTTATTCAACAAACATCTAATTAAGTGCCTTCCAGATAAGCCATCTGGAAAGCTGTAGATCAAGTTTCACCTCAGGTAGATACTCACTGTGGAGCCATGGACTCATCATTTAACTTCTCAGTGCCCTTTAACTTAAACTATATAAGTTATAGGCAAGTTATTGATTTGTACCAGTGGAGGGGGCAATTTCCAGACCATTCCCTGTGCTGATGAAATCACCTAATCCCTGGACCTTTCCCTCCCCATTCTCACTCTCCACCAGAGTGAAAAGTACCTTCAAAAAGGCATTGAAAGAGATGGGAATGTAAATAAGATACCATCTCCGGAAGTTTACAGGGTATTAGAAGAGATAAAACATACGGAGTTTAAGTGTGTAAGAGAAAATTGAGTTTACACAAATGGTATATTGGAATATAGACTAGAAAAAGTCCAGTAACCAGTATTCTTGTCCCTACTCTACCACTGTTACCACTGCATACTCTGTGACTTTTGGTGAGTCATTTAAGGCAAGGTTCCTAGTCTTCTTCCTTATATGTAACATGAAAATGATATGCTAGGCTGAATATTGCTTGACCCCCTAAAATGATATTTATTTCAGAGGAAAAAAAGTTTAAATATATATTAAAATATACAAAATATATTAAAATATATTCACTATGCAAAAGACTGTTGTTTATCTTTGCCATTGTCATCATTGTCACTTTGGTTGTTGTATTACTAAAGGTATCCTTGTGCTTTAATCAGATTTTTATACAAGCCAGATTTGGGGGAAAAATTGTGGTTTGTATATAATGGTAATTCTCTATCTTTGTCCTATGGGGTTGTTAGGAAGTTCAGATGAGTGAATGCTTTTTTTTTCCCTTTAATTTTTAAAAAATTCTAAACTTTACAGATGCCAAAAGAGAACATTTCCATATACAAAGTGGAACAGAAGAGGGTTATGTAAGAGAGATTACATAAGAACTCATTATATAAGAACTCTGTAATCTCTAGTACTTATAGCTTGCTTTAAAAAAAGGATGTCTTTTGTTTTTACATTGCCTAAAATTCTCTCTGTGTCCCTCTCCCCAGCAAATTTTTTTAAAAAGAAAATAAAGAGAAAAATCAGAATTGGCCAACATATCCAAAAAACATCTGATAATACATGTAGTGTTCCATACCTGTCTAATCTGCCCCCCTCCTCCCAAAGGAGTGAGAGGACAATGTTTTAACATCTCTTCTTTGGGGTCAAGCTTGTTCTTTGTGTTAAAGCAAACAGAACACCTAAAGATTTTCACCAGTTTTCAAAAGGTTTTAAAACATTCTCCAAGCTTTTCCACTGCATTTCTTCTCCAAGTGACCCAGGTAGAGTTTGGAAGCGTGTTTTGTTATTTAATTTTCCAGGACAACATAGGAATCATTATTGATATAGTGACCACACATAGAGTCTTATGTCTGCATGTACCAAGAGAATGGAAAAAGAAGCAGTATCCTTACTCTGTATTGATGAAAATAAAGCTAATTGGATTGTGAAATTGTTTTCTTTTTAAAAAGATCCAAAGCAAAAAAAAAAAAAGTGATTCCATAATACAAACTCGTGTTATATGAATTCAGAGTAAGAAACTGCTGCCCTGAGTATTAATGAGAGGTATCATGGAGGAGCTGGGTCTTGAAAGGGGCCTTATAAAACAAAATTTTGGTAGTGATCATTCATGTTTATAAACTAAACTTTACAAAAATTTCTTGTAAACAGTGAGCTCCACTAGTACATTAAAATGATTTCATTTACAAAAATCAAGTTTATACATAACTTTTCAGGAATACATTTGAAGGTATATCCCACCTAATGTTAATTGTTTTCACAGAAGCATGAGGCATGAGAATGATGTTAGAGAACAGTTAGTTCTGTAGAAAAATATTATAAAAGGCATAACAAGTTGACTCAATAGAGTTAATATGACTGAGGGCAAAGTTCTAGCTTGACTTGTTACTGATAATCTGATTTACATCTCTGGTATTTGGTCAAAATTATAATGGGTTTTCTAATGTAAAAATGAGCTTTGTTATAATTTTTTTATATCAACATTGGTTGGGGCAATGGTAACCGAGGTATGCCTCAACTATATAAATTAATATTCTTGTACTACAAGTTAGCTGAAATACTGAACTCATAGCTAAAATGTAGAACATTTTTTTCTCTTGTACAGTCTTGTGATTTTCTTATTCAGTCTTTTTGAGAACAGTTTGTTCATTTTTAAAAAGAAAGTTAATCTTTTTCTGTGCCGTGGAAATGTTATGTGATCATAGTGTACCTTAAGTTGAAAAGCAAGGAAAATGAATGGTGGATGGTGGAGAGACAAATGGCACACGTGAACCTAAAGAAAAAAATGGCATTAATCATAGTAAAATTCTGGAAAGAGTCTGTGTGTTAGACTCAGAAATAGTAGTTGGGATCTACTTCTGACACTAGTTGTGTGGTCAGGTTTAAGTCACTTAGCTTCTCTAAGCCTCAATTTCTTCCTTTGTAAAATAGGGATAATAACTTACCTTATGGATTGTTGCAAAGATCAAATGAGATTATGTAGTGTCTTATAAACCTTAAAGTGCTATATTAATGTTGGCTGTTACTGTTGTTATGTTTATTAGACATCAAATACTCCTTCCTAGTTTAAAAAATTTGACAGTGTGTCTAGTTTTCTACAAATAGATAAATAAAACAGTCTGCCCATTAAGAGGAACTAGTGGGACTGAGGTTTTTGAGAGCTTTGCTGTGATAATTTTTGAAGCTACTTCGGCAGGGCTGAGCTGGTCATTCTGTGTGAATTCTAGGTGTGACTGTAAAGTGATGATACTGGTTTTCGTATGTGGTTTATGGAACCAGCTTCGTTGTTTTATGGTCATGTCATGTACTTGGGAACCTCTTCTGCCTCTCTCTCTTCCTTCACTCCCTGTCTCTTCTTTATGAAAGCTTGCAGGTAAGGACTGTAGTGATGGATTCAGTTAGATTTTGAAGAGAGAGTCCCATTTACACGTTGCTTTTGTGATATATAAAAATATGTATGTGCACACACACAGAGTATTAGGCTTGGCTCTGATTATTTAATGGTACGTAAGTTCATATAGATCTTCCCATGAATTCTTTTGTTTCTGATTCTCTCTTGTCCAGGCTTCCCATTGATCTATCTCTATTTTTTAACAAATGCCAGATGGTTTTGTTGACTGGTGCTTTATAATATAGTTTGAGGTCTGGAAGTGATATTTTCCCTTCATCTCTGCTTCTTTTCATCATTTCCCTTGATGTTCTAGATCTTTCATTTTTCCAAATGAATTTTGTTACATTATCAAGTTCTATAAAACTCAGTAAACATTTATTAAGGACTTGCTACGTGTAGACATTGTGCCATTTTTATTGGGTGGTCACTTTGTGCACGATTGATGAAAAGACATGGACAAGAATTAGATAGTATAAGAAGGTGTGGATGGGTTTTAGCCTGTATCTTTATGAGGAATATCTATGTCATTGAGATCACAGATTTGATTTTATCAAAGTATTAAAGTAGGGTTCAGGTTGGAAAGAAGGGGAAGGAACAAATTCTAGATTTAGGGCACAACATGAACAAAGGCCCCAAAAGTATGAGCAAGTATAAGCTTACATTTTAAAACATGTATTTCTATATACATATTTCATTGTCCTCTTGTGTTTTCTTTGTATAATTTTATAAGTCTGTGTCCCAGTCTCCTTAGCTACTAGTGGCCTCTTCTCTGAGATTACTTTTTCTATCTACCCTGTACGTATGCTGTATGTACCTAGTTATTTTCATGTTTGTTTCCTCCATTAGAATGTGAGCTACTGGAGAACAGGGACTGATTTTGCCTTTCTTTTTATCTCTAGCACTTAGCATAGTGCCTGAAACACTGTAAGCACTTAATAAATGCTAATTGATTGACTATTCATGTTCCTTTATATGAAGATTTAGAGATGAAGGATATTAGGGGCCATCTAAGCTATCTCCTCTTTCGTTTTGCAGATTAGGAAGCTCAGGCTTAGAGACAGGGAAGTATCACTGTAGGAATCATTTGTGGGAACATCTACCACGTGAGAGTTTACCAGGGACCCTGTAGGTTCTTTTGATTTACACCTGGAGAATGGTACTGTTATATTTCTTTTAGTGATGATTCCATTAAAGACAGCCCCAAATGTGCATTGCTCCTTCTGCGAGCAGTAATGGGAACTAGTTGTTGGTCTTTTTGGCAAGTCCAGAGTCTTTTGGAGGCACTAGACTCTTGAGTCTTCAGTGTTAAAGTGTTTGGTGCCTCAGTTAAATTCCAAGAAATGCTCTAATCAATCAATAAGCATTTATTAAACACCTTCTATATGCCAGGCACTGTGCTATACAGTAGATAAGTCTTGGGAAGTTGCCTGATATACACAGAAGTTAAGTAACTTGCCCCAGGTCACATAGCTGATAAGTGTCAGAGGGAGGATTTGAATGCAGATTTCTTTTTGGTACTCCTAGCTTAGCATTCTGTCTTTTATATCACACTGCCTCTAAATTAGTAGGCGTAAGATTCTTTAGATAATTTCTCTTGAAGACCTCTTACTATTTCTTGGAGCTACTATATGAATATTATAACTGAAGTCAATCTTAGCTATGTATCTTGTGAAGGGAAAAAGGAATTTCTTAACATGAACATATTGACTTACGGCTCTCTAAACTTATCTGTCGGTAGTGGAGTTTAATGGAGAGCTCTTTTCTATATAGAGTAGTATTCAGACTATTTCTAATGACAGTTGAGTTTTAAGAAGTTTAAGTTACTGTTGACAGCAGTTATGGCCTAGTTGTTGTCCTTTGCATATGGGCTAAGCACATAGTCAGGTTCAGTAGGATTCTGGGAATCATCAATGAGAATCTTTCTTTTTGATAGATATCATCCTTACTTTATCCTATAACACAGAATATAACAAACCCTGCTGGGTGGCAGAGAAAGAAGTGAGGAATCATCCTGTGACGGTGCATAGCCTTGAAGAGCATTGTCGATTTGTGGTCATGCGTCTTCATGGTACTTGGATTTGGATGGGGAAGTGAACACAATTTGTAACTGGAATATTATTATATGCTAGATGCTCCATATAAAGATAAATAAGACATGATTCCTGGCTTCAAGGAATTTATCAAATGGGATAAAATATGAACACATACTATAATACAAAGCAGAATATGATAGGTGAATAGAAGAGGAATAAGAAGTGCAAAGTAATGTATAAAAAACTGAGGAAAGAGGTTACTTACAGCTGTAATAGAGTGCCTCATTGCAGTTAGATCTTGAGAGATGTGTGTTAGATTTCAGCAGGCAGAGTTTGGGTTGGAGGTTGGCCTTATGAATTCCAAGAATGAGGGAAGGAAGGAGCTAATGCAGAGAAGCAGAAGGGTGAGTAGTATAGTTGGGTAGGATCATTAAGGTAGTAGTTAAGAGTTTATGAGGGAAAGTATTATGAAATAAGGCTGGGAAGGTTAGGAAAGATTAGTTAGAGTCAGATTGTGGAAGACTTTGAATGTTGGGCTAAGGCATTTTAACTTTATTTGGAAGGCAGTGGAAAACCATTGAAGGTTTTTCAGAAGTGACATAAACAAAGCTGTGTGTAGAGTCCTTAGCTGTGTTTCAGTGTGAAGGTTGTATTGGAGGTAGAGAGACCAATTAGAAGGTAAAATGCAATATGATCCTGAATTTATTTGAGTGGTGGGAGTAGAAAAGGAGAGAATTAATATGCAAGAGATTTCAGAGGTAGAATTGACAGGACTTGGTTGCTGATTAGATACAGAAAGTGAGAGAGAAGGAAGAATAAAAAATGGAGGAAGAATTTTTAAAAATTTGATTTTGAAACCTAGTGATTAGAAAGATAGTGCTTCCATGAACAGAAATAGGAAAATTAAGAGAAGGGGAATGTTTAGGGAGAGTAATAGTTTTGGGTTTGAACGGACCTCTATTGAAGGAACATCTATATGCTTCCTTATATAGATAGTTGGAGGTAGGGAAATGGGTTTGGAGGCCTATGAATCCTCTACATAAAGGTGAAAGTTTAATAGTGGAAATAAATCATCTTAAAGAGAGACACAGATACAAAAGTGAATTACACCTACTGCTCTTTGATTCAAAGAGCTTTACTTAATAGAAGAAGTAGGGAGGCTTGCTTAGTCTGTCAAAATGATTGAGTCTTGAAAACCTTAAAAACTGTTGTTCAGAGATACAAAAATAAATTTAAGTGTAAAGTTACTCTGTTCTTTTCTTTTCCATTGAATAATATAATTTTCATTTCTCCTTCAGCTGATATTGAAACATTTTTTGGTTTCTAGAGATACAATTTAAATAAATTCATATTCTACTTTTGTGAAAACCTTGTTACTTTTCAATGACAATTTTCTTACTTAAATCTCTGAAGTAAGCAAGTTAGCAAACTACTTCACAGATCTGAAAATTCCAAGTTTGATAATTAGCCCTTTGTGTAGGTATCTGTGTCAGATTTATCTTCCATAAGACAGTTCGGTCCTTTTGTCTTTAACCTTAGTTCTCTTTCCTACATCCTTCTCTGTTCTTTTAAATTACTTTCCTTTTTCCTGTTTTGCCTCATATATTTTCTGCATGATCTCTGGCAGCTCAAAATCTTGTTTATGTAAGCACTTTATAGCCATGCCAGGGACTGTGTTGCTTTGATTGCTCATTTAGGACTCAGCCAATGACAATACAAGCTTTTATTCCCAGTCTTTGCTTTCATCCTATGTTCCAGCATCAACCTGAACAAACCAACCAGAGCAGGGTTCTTAACCTGGTCCCGTGAACTTGTTTCCTTTTTTATGTGTATACTTTGATAACTGTATTTTAATATAATCAGTTTTCTTTGTAATCATATACATTTTGTGCATTTAGAAACATTGTGAGAAGGGGTCCATAGGCCTCACCAGATTGCCAAGGTGGTCCGTGACACAAAAAAAATAATGATCCCTCTACCTAGATGAAGGAGCAGGACTTGTGCTATAAGTCAGCTCTTTTTCAAAGAACTGTAAGTGCAGTTAGTATTTTGAATGTGTCTTTATCCATTATTGCATAAGGTTGGTGGGCTTCAGTCTGGTACTTGGAAATCTTTTTGTCATTTAGTGATTTGAGTTGGCAATATGGAACTTGATGTATATTAGGGCCTTTGTGGTAGGCACAAAGTGTTGTGCTTTTTGGCTGTGTAGCATGGCTTTTGCTTGTTAATAATTGGAGCTTAGATGGTGATTTAGTAACCTTTGGATGACATGTCAATGTTTGATGTATATTGAAGCTGAAGTATGGAATTTCAAAAATGCTTCATGTGTAATTATTTTAAATCTTTATCTAAATTTTAAAGTGTTGATTTATTTAACACTGTAGAGAAAATTTCTAAAAACACTGACATTTAATACCTACAGTGTTTATACACCTGATGAAAAGACTGCTTCAGCAGTTTGGGACTGTTGAGTGTTTAGATCCAAATCATTTCCAAGGTAAGGATTATCTCTTTTCAGGATGGCTGTCAGATTACATTGTGTTGAGCTTAACCTTAACACTGTAGTAAACTAGTTTTTCAAGGCATCATCGTCCTTCCTTGAATCTCATGCATTCTTGTCCTCCCACCATTCATGCCCTACCAGTCCTTAACCCTGGGATGCCTTCACCATCTACCTTCTACCTTTTCTACTTCTTCCAAACTGCTGAATGTTGCTGGAGGAAGTCGTGCAACTGAATGTTTCCAATTTCATGTTGTCCAACTTCACCTGGTCCCTCACCTGTTATATAACAATCTTTATTCATCACTGATTGACTCTGAATCATTTTCCTGCAGCAGCTTTCCTAAAACTTTCCCTCTCCTCAGGTTCCCAGACAGTATGGTATAGTGCTGGACTTAAGAGTCAGGAGGACCTGAGTTCAGCTCTTGCCTCAGACACTAAGTAGCTCTGTGACCCCAGGGAAATCACCCCTTCTTGGTCTAAGTTTGTCTTCAGTACAATGAGGAGGTTGGACTGGGTAGTGTCTAAGTTCCCCTTCCTTCCAACTCTGAACCTATGATTTTGTGACTTTGAATTTTTTTTCAATAGAAGATCTTATCTCATATTTTATCAAGAAAATCTAGACTCTCAATCAGGGTAGCGCAGTATAGTAGAACGAGAGCCAGGCAGCTAAGTTCTAATCCTGTGTGACAGTGAACAAATCCCTGAACCATTCTGGGCCTCAGTATCTCATTTGTACAGTGAAGATGATTTCTAAGGCACCTTCTAGCTCTAAGTTTCATTGTGATCCCATGATCAATCCCTCATCTCTGTTCAATTCCTCAGAACCTGTCCACATCCTCACTGATCCTCTCTTCTTTTGTTCTGTTCTCAGAGGATAAAATGGTCCTTTTCATTGATTTCAAGGCTTTTTTTAAAACTGTTTTCCCCTTAATCACAATCCCTTCTTGTCTTTGGGAGCTTACCTCATCTGTCATTCTATTTCTTTTTGGTGATGTGCTGTTTGTTCCTTCTTCAGTGTTTATCCATGGAGTTATTCCTCCCCTGCTCCCCTACTGCCTAAACTCTTATCCACATACTTACATTAGAAGAAACTGAAAATGGGAACTTAGACTAATAAGTTGTGATTTTTGCAATATAGTCTTTACCATTCTTCTCTCCCCCACCCAAGTCTGGCTTGTATGAAACATGAGTGAGGGTCATAATTGTATTCTGGTTGACTTTTGTCCCTAACCTTCTATGGCAAGTGGCAGAGCCTATGTGTAATTTGTATTTTAATTTCTATTAAAATTGCCATTAAGATCTTGGAGCCCCTCTCCTTAGAGGCCCCTTCCCTACTTTTCTCCCTCAACTATATTGTGTCTTCACAGAAGGCATACTTTTTTCCCCCAGTAAATCAATAAACAAATATTTATTCATTACCTATTATGTTAGGCCCTGAGAATACAAAGACAGAAATGAAACAGTTGCTACTTTTAAGGAGCTTCCATTTTAATCAGGATAGATAACATGTACACGTATAATTGTAGGCCCTGACTAAAGGTTCAGATCAGCTCTCTGGACCATCTTACTGTTACAACACCTACCCTCTTACTGGTAGATCTCGCACTAGCAGTTCTGGCTTCCTAGAGAAGCACTGTAACACTTGACTATAACTCAAGCTGTCAGGGTCCTAGCAATAACCTCTGTGTGTGTGTGTGTGAGTGATACTCCATTTGCCACTGTAGCTCATGAGCCCATATAGATGTGCTTCTCCTATACATAAAATCAATCACAGTGATATCATTAGCTCTTAAACATAAAACATTTACTAAAGGATAAGGCAGAATAAATAGTATTTGTAACTTCGCAGTTACTCGATATAAGAGTAATGAAATAATATTACATTACAGTCCATACATGTATACAAACCTAGCAGAGAGGTACATTAGTGAAGAGAACCTATGTAGTCAGGACCATTCATAACCACATTGTAGGCCTTGATGCCTGTGTTCCTTTTAGGAAAAATCTGTTCCCCACAAAGCTCCTGCTCTGTTAGCTGCTCCTCTACTTGTCCTTATCACTCTCTTGTTGAACCAATTCCCCTTTTCTACTTTGAAAATGATGAAACTGTGACTGGCTCTTTTAACTCATAATTAGGCTTAAAAGGGGGCTGAGAAAATGTTATACTATTTTTTTTTTTTTGACAAGCAGTTCCATTATGCCAAGGAATTTCACAGTTTATTAGATTGGTTCTCTGGGTAATTCAAACAAGTGCATCCAGTTCCTTAGTCAGTTGGATTTTACATTGTCCAATCAGCTATCAGCTTCTTGTTACAACAGAACAGAGCTCCCTGAAGACTCCTTAGGTTGACACTCTGGCTAATATAAACAGCTAGTTTATACTCAACAGAATGCTACATTGTTGAATCATGTTCATAGCAAAGCCCCTGTAAATCTGTCTTTTCACTTTAAACCCTTTAAGAGTGTACAGCACAAACAAAACCAATGCAGCCAAAATTAGAAGGAAAGCAGAAAGCTGGGAAACAATCTTTACAGAAAGTATCTCTGATATAGGCCTCATTTCTCAAATATATAGGGAACTGAGTCAAATTTCTGAGAATACAAGTCATTCCCCAGTTGACAAATGGGGATAATAAACGGGGATAAATGATAAATCAAAGGATGTGAACAGGCAGTTTTCAGATGAAATTAAAACTATTTATAGTCATATGAAGTCTATTGATTAGAGAAATGCAAATTAAAACAACTCTGAGGTATCACCTCACTTATCAGATTGGCTAATATGACAGAAAAGGAAAATGATAAATGTTGGAGAAAATGTGGGAAAATTGGGACACTAAAGCATCAGCGGCAGAGTTGTGAACTGATCCACCCATTGTGAAGAGCAATTTTGAACTGTGCCAAAGGGCCGTCAAACTGTGCATACCCTTTGGTCCAGCAATACCACTATTAGGTCTGTATCCCAAAGAGATCATAAAAAAGGGAAAAAAACCCTATATACAAAAATGTTTATAGCAGTTCTTTTTGTGGTGTCGAAGAAAGAAAATTAAGGAGCTGTCCATCAATTGGGAAATGGCTGAACAAGCTGTGGTATATGAATATAATGGAATACTCTTGTGCTAGAAGAAATGATGAGCAGGTGAACTTCAGAAAAACCTGTAAAGACTTGATGAACTGATGCTGAGTGAAGTGAGCAGAACCAGGAGAACATTGTACACAGTAATGTGTACATTACTGTGATGTGGTTGATTATGTGATTATCAACTATGTGATTATGTGATGATCAACTATGATATGATAGACTTAGCTCTTCTCAGTAATACAGTGATCCAAGATAATTCCAAAAGACTCATGGTGGAAAATGCTGTCTACATCCTGAGAAAGAACTATGGAGTCTGAATGCATATTGAAGCATACTATTTTCATGATTTGTTGTTTTTTTTTTTTTTTTCGTGATTGTTCCCTTTTGTTCTTTTCATTCACAGCATGACTAATGTGGAAATATGTTAACATGATAACCTATATCATGCTGTCTTGGGGTGGGGGAGGGAGAAAAATTTGGAACTCAGTCTTATAAAAAATTAATGTTGAAAACTCTCTTTACATGTAGTTGGAAAAAAATTAAATACTATTTAAAAACAAAACAAAATAAAATAAAGTGCAGCAAAGAGCAACCAGGTACTCATGAGGAGCTTCATCTCTCAAACTGTAGATGGCCTTGAAGTCTGATAGTTGAAATTGCATTAGAGTATAATATCTCCTCCAGTCAACAAGCTCCTAGCCTTACCTTTAGCCAGTCCCTAAGTGATATTTCTCTTCTAATCAGAAACTTTCCATATAAAGCAAATGAAACCTTCCTGTCACCTCTTACTGTTAATGTCTTCTTAAATCCTCTGCTCTTGCCTTCTTAACTGTTCCTGTTATCTCCTCTCCTGCTGGAGGTCTTCACTTTTAGTTCCTAATGGCTCAAATCAGAGCCTCAGTGACTCATGAGAGAAATTCATGAAATCATCTTTCTTTTAATTTTGAAATCCACGAGCTCTGATTTAGTCTTCCCATAGTCTTGAAACACTTATTTGATTTAATACTTAGTGAGTTTTAACCTCTCAAGCTCTTAAATAAGTCATGTGAGGAAGCTGATAGACCACACAATTCCTTGCAGCCTCAATCATTTCTCTGCCTTTAAATAGTCCCTTTCAAGTTTTTTTACTTCCTTTTTCAGTCAACAGGCATTTATTTTCTCTTCCTTCCGCTCTTCTCTGCCCTCTTCCCCCCTGCCCCAGGAAAAAAACAAAATTCTTGTTACAGATATGTATAGTTAAGCAAAACAGATTCCCTCATTGGCAATACCCAAAAATGTATGTCTCATTCTACTTCTTGTGAATGGCACGCTTCATCATCAGTCTTCTGGAATTGTGGTTGGTGACTGCATTGATCAGAGGTCTTAATTCTTTCATTGTTATTTATCTTCACAATTTTCTTACTGAATAAATTATTTGCTTGATTCTGTTTACATTGCTGTGTGTCAGTTCATACAAGTCTTTCTAGGTTTCTATGAAACACTATCCCTTTTATCATGTCTTAGGGCACGATAATATTCCATTATACTAATTTACCTTAATTTGTTCTGCTGTTCCCCAGTTGATGGGAAACACCCATAGTTTTCAGTTCTTTGCCACTACAAAGAAAGCTGCTACACATGGTAATTTTGTGTGCTTATGCTTTTTTCTTTTTTTCTTTACTTTTTTCTTTTTTTAAAGACATTTCATTTTAGAGATACAGTCTGTATTGTGATGTATATAATACTACTTCTAAAGAGCAAATTGTAACTCATGTTTATATAGAACCTGAAGATCTATGAAGCACTTAATTCAAAACAATTCCAGGAAGTGCAAGTGGCATCCCCATTTGACACCCAAGGTAACTGAAATTTAGAAAAGTTGTATCTTGACAGTTACACAGTTAATTGAGATAATATAAGTGAAGTGCTTTGCAAATCTTAAATCATTATATAAATGTTAACTGTTGTTATTAATAATATAAAACAAATTGTTGTTATTGTTAAGTGGAAGAGAGTCTGAACTTAAGACCACTTTGTTTGACATCAAGTGAGTATTCTTTTTCACTGTACCATGCACCCTTTTGACAGTTACAGTGATATGATTTTTATCTTGGCTAGTGTTAATTATATGCTGGAAGAAAATCACTGTGTAGTCTTGTAAACTCTGACATTCATCTCTTGTGTCCTGTCTGTTTGAGGTAGATTTTTTTTCTTGACCTTGAATATAAGCTGGATGAATCCCATTTCCATATAATGACTGTGATTCAGGCTTCTATTAAAGAGATTGAATCTGACTCAGTAAAATTCATCATTTTGAAATCAAGGAGGAAGCATTCCTATATTCTTATGCAATAGAGGCTGGAGTAGAGATAGAAAAAGATGTCATCTGTGTAAATGACTCTAAATTACCTGCAATTTGTTGGGAGTTGCCATTTCTAAATAGTTACTGCAACAGTGAATATTTGAGGAAGCATTTGATTATCTTGAGCTTGTAAAATGTAATTGTCCATTTCTTAATTGGAAACCTTTGTAAAGATTGGTTAATTATTTGAAGCAGGTAGTACTTTGTCTGCTAGTGCTGTCTTTGAGTAAGGGGATTAAAATGGAAGTCTGAACTTTACAAGATGCTTGTGCACAATGATGATAAAAAGAATCATAAAATTCAGCACTGGGAGGACCTTTAAAGATCATTTAGTCCAATCCCCTTATTTCCTAGATGAGGAAACTGAGACCAAGAGGAGTGAAGTGACCTCTACCTAGGGTCACAAGCAGTAAAGCTGAGATTTGAACCTGGGGCCTAGTACCCTTTCTCCTATATGATATACTATCTAGTCCAACCATTTGAAAATTACTTACTGTACATAGCTCATGGCTGATGTGACATCATGTGTACTTATTTTGGGGTATTTCTTAAAATCCTCCCTTATAAAATTCTTCTCCATTGTAGTTCATGGAGACGACTTAGCTTTGGATGAAATCAGGCAGTGGACATATGGAAAGTGTGAGAGTTTTTGGGCAGTGAAGAAAAAAATTACAGTCTTTGGTTTTAAGATTGTCTTTTTCTCTCCCAAAGTTTCCTTCCTGTATTATGGAGGTGTCCCCTGTACAAAGTCCAACAGTGGGTTATAAACCTGGAAAGGTTGATTGGGGGAAGTTTCCGTGGGACCTTGAATACTATTTTAAGAAATATGAACTTTAATAATATAGGGAGTAATTTTTTTAACTAGACTATTGACGTGACAAAGTTGGTGTTTTATGAAGATTGATCTGATAGCAGTGTAGGCCATAAATGAGAAGGATGAGGGACTATAGAGACTGGAGGGCCCAGTTAGGAGTGTGCTGAATAAGGGTTCAGTAAGAAATTTGCTTTTTTTCCAGCTTTTCTGCATCTGTCACATCTTTTGAATTAGATGAAGTAAAAATGAATATTTATAAGCTTTGGTCACTTGACATGTAAAGTGTAGGTATTAAGTATTTGAAATAATGAAAACACAGAAACAGTTTCAGTTATTTTCATCCATGCAGTTACAGGCAGTTCTGTAATTTAACATGAGTCTAAAAGTCACCCAGCTATGCAAAATAGAAATAAAAACCACAGGACTTATGGGGAAAATGGGATTAGGGGAACAACATTCTAACAGGATCCAAGGGGAAGCCACCTGCAGCCATTTGACAAGGGGAACTCCCGCTGTGAGATCTGGGTCACGGGTCACCACCTATAATGCCAGCTATTCTACTGCTTCATGAGAGATGTAGGTGGCATCACCCAATGACCAGGAAACAGAAGACCTTTGGCACAGCCTCTTCTGTGAGGTGTCCCCCAGGGCACACACTATCTAGACCCATTTCCACTGAGGTGGGGCTTTTCCCTGGGCAAGTGACTGGGGGCAGTGAGCGTCAGAGGGTCCCCAGGTCATTGTTACATCTCTTCTGGGGTGGATGGGAGTGTATTGGGCATCCCCTTGTCATTCCTTCCCTTCCATGCCTGTCTCTCCAGGGCCCCCTGTCTCACTACCCAGAGCGTTATACCCTGTCCCCCAGTAGCTCTCACCACATCTAACTTTTTCCCTCTGTCTAAGGGAAAAACATCTCTCCTTCCCACAAGTCCCCTGCATGCTGTCACCTCTACTCTGTGGAGGTCACCTCTCCAACTCCATGCATGCCCTGCAAATCACGTATAAACAACCTTGAAACATGTGGTATGCTCATACTGTTCCCTAATATATCAATCACGTTAAAACAAATTGGTGTTTTCAAAACAAGTGTCAGAGTAACTGGACTTTTTTGCTTATAGTAGATGCTGTGATTTACCTCATTGGACAGTGACATTCATACTTCTCTCACCTACAAACAATAAATATTTAACAGATGAGAGAATGCAGACATGAAGATAAAATGAAATTTAAACAAGTATCAGTCTCTCCTGCTCTTGCCTTGTACCTTCCTTTTTCTTCCTTCCTTTCCCTTCCTTCCTTTCTTCTTCCTTGCTTCCTTTCCCTTCCTTTCTTCTTCCTCCCTTCTCTCTTCCCTTCCTTCCTTCCTTTCTTCTTCAGTCCCTTCCCGCTTCCCTTCTTCCATCCTTCCTTCCTCATCTTTTCTCTCCTAACTAGATAATCTCTGAAGTTCCTTCTACTTCTCCTGAATCTTGAGTTCCTGTTTTAGGCTTGTGTACCTACCAGATTGTGCTTTTTTAAACATGCAGATACTGTTGCTTTAGGTTAATATGTGATTTTGTCTTTAGTAGCATTGAATATCACTCAGGTTTTTGTTGTTGGCTTTTTAAAATTTCAATTTTTTTTGTTCCATTTTAAGTTCCAAACTGACTCCTTCCCTTCCTCCTTCTCTATCCCACACTAGAGAAGTCTACATTTAACACAGATATACACACACATGCTACATACTATGCATACTTCTATTTATCAATTATTTCTCTGGAAGTGGATTACATCTTCCTTTATAGGTCTTTTGTAGTTGATTTGACTATTTATAGCACTCAGAATAACTTAGTTGTTCATATTAATTCTTTGAACAATATTGCTGTCACTGTATACAACGTTTTCTTGGTTCTGCTCATTTCACTCTTCATTATTTCATGCAAGTCTTTGCATGTTTTTTGAAAATCAGCTTGCTCATCATTTATTATAGCACAGTACATGAACATTTTTACACATAGAACAGAACGAGAGGATTATATATGAAACTACAGATTTCTGTTACATGCAGCTTGGGTTTTTAAAAAATATATCATTTTCAGCAATTCTAAACCTATCTTGCTTTTGTCTGCTTTTGAACTTCCTTCTATTCTTTTCTATGCATTTTAAAAAAATGCTCCATTTGATTCTATTTTCTTTCTTTTCTTTTTTTTCCTTTTAGATCACTGTTGGAGCTTTTCTTTTTTTCATATCCTTCCACCCTCAAATATCCCTCCCTTGTAACAAATATACATAGTCAAATGAAATAAATATACAGGTTGGCCATATCTAAAAATGTATAGTCTCATTCTGCACCTCTAAGTCTGTCCGCCTCTCTGGCAAGAAGTGAGCAGCATACTTGCTTCATCATCAGTCTTCTGGAGTCATAATTGGTTTGAAAGTTATTTTTCTTTATAAAATTTAGCCATTGTAGAAATCATTCTCTTGGTTTCTTTCACTACACTCAGCATCAATTTATGTAAGTTTTAGGATTTTCTCAAAATTTCCAATTTGTCATTTCTTATGGCACAATAATATTCCTTTGCATCCATACTATAATTATTTTGCCATGCCATAATTGATGGATACCCCCTTAGTTTCCAGTTATTTGCTCAGTGAGTCAGTCAGTAAGCATTTATTAAGTGCCTACTATGTGCCATTCACTGTACTAAGTGCTGCGAATTAAAAAAAAAAAAGCAAAAGTCCCTACTCCTAAGGACCTCACAATCTAATAGGGGATACAACATGAAAACAACTATGTAAGAACATGATACGTATAGGATAAATTGGAGATGATCAGCAGAGGAAAAAAAAACTAGCATTAAGGGGGATCAGGAAAGGCTTCTTGTTCAATAGTACTCCATTGTACTCATATAATACAGCTTGTTCAGCCATTCCCCAATTGATAGGCATCCCCTCAATTTCTCATATTTTGCCACCATGAAAAGGGCTACTATAAATATTTTTGTACATCTGGGTCCTTTTCCCTTTTTTATGATCTCTTTGGGATTCATACCTAGTAGTAGTATTGCTGGATCAAAGAATATGCACAGTTTGACTGTCCTTTGGGTATAGTTCCAAATTGCTCTCCAGAATGATTGAATCAGTTCACAACTCTACCACCAGTGCATTAGTGTCCTAATTTTCCCACCTCCTTTCCAACATTTATCATTCTCCTTTTCTGTCATATTAGCCAATCTGATAGGTGTGAGGTGGTAGCTCAGAGTTGTTTTAATTTGCATTTCTTTAATCAGAAGTGATTTAGAGCACTTCTTCATATGCCTATAGATAGCTTTGATTTCTTCCTATGAAAACTGCCTGTTCATATCCTTTCACCATTTATCAATTAGGGAATGGATTGTATTCTTAGAAATTTGACTCAGTTCTCTGTATATTTGAGAAATGAGGCTCTTATCAGAGATTCTTGCTGTAAAGATTGATTCCCAGCTTTCTGCTTTCCTTAAATCTTGGTTGCATTGGTTTTGTTTGTGCAAAAGCTTTTTAATTTAATATAATCAAAATTATCTATTTTATATGTCAGAATGCTCTCTAATCTCATTTGGCTGTGAACCTGTAACTCACTTAGCTTCTCCTTTAAGAACTGGATGTTGTACCACTTGGTGCATTATATCTAGTACTGATATTATTTCATTGTTTATGGTAACTTTTAGCAAGATGTAGTTTCCTTCCTTATCTCTTTTAATTAGGTCTATTTTTGCTTTTGCTTTGTCTGAGATCAGGATTGCTACCCTTGTTTTTCTTTTTTTTTTTTTTCACTTCAGCTGAAGAATTACATTCTTCTCTAGCCCTTTACCTTTACTCTGTGTGTGTCTCTCTCCTTCAAGTTGTGTTTCTTGTAAACACCATATTTTTGGGGGCAGCTCGGTAGCACAGTGGATAGAGCTCCAGCCTTGGAGTCAGGAGGACCTGAGTTAAAATCCGGCTTCAGACACTTGACACTTACTACCTGTGTGACCCTGGGCAAGTCACTTGACCCCGATTGCCTCATCAAAAAAAGCAAAAACAAAACAAAACAGAAACATATTTTTGATCCATTCTTCTGTCTGCTTCTGTTTTATGGGACAGTTCACCCCATTCACATTCACAGTTATGATTACTAACTATATATTTCCCTCCATCCTATTTTTCCTTCAGTTTTCCTCTCTCTCCTTTTCCCTCCATGACAGTGTTTTGCTTCTACCACTTCCCTCGGTCTGCCCTCTTTTCTGTCAGTTTGCTCCACCCCCCCCCACCCCCACTTAATCTCCTCCCTTCCTTCTTTCCTTTTAGGTAAGATAGATTTCCATATTCAACTGACTGTTTATGTTATTCCCTCTTTGAGCCAGTGTTGATGAGAGTAAAATTCAAGGGATGCTTATTGCCCACCCTCCCATCTTTCCCTCCACTGTAATAGTTTTTCATGCTTCTTCATGTGAAATAATTTATCCCATTCTTCCTCTCCCTTCCTTGTGGATCCAGTGTATTCTTCTTTCTCATCCCTTAATTATTTTCATGTCATTCCCTCAAATTCACCTTATACCTGTGCTCTGTGTCTTATGTACATTCCTTCTAGTTGTACTATTAGTGGTACAGTTTTTAAGAATTACAGGTATCATCTTCCCATGGAGGGATATAAACAGTTCAGGCCCACTGAGTCCCTTATGTTTTCTTTTCCCTTTTTATCTTTTTAGGCTTCTCTAAAGTCTTGATATTGGAGATCCAATTTTTTGTTCAGTTCTGGTCCTTTCCTTGTAAAAGCTTGAAATACTTCTATTTCATTGAATGACCATTTTTTCCCTTGAAGTATTGTGCTTAATTTCGCTGGGTAGGTGATTCTTGGTTGTAGTCCTAACGCCTTTGCCTTCTGAAATATCATGTGCCATGACCTCTAGCTCTTTAATGTTGCAGCTGCTAAGTCCTGTATAATCCTGATTATGGCTTCTGACGTTTGAATTGTTTCTTTCTGGCCACTTGCAGTATTTTTTCCTTGACCTGATAGTTCTGTAATTTGGCTGTAGTGTTCCTTGGAGTTTTTATTTTGGGATCTTCTTCCTGAGGTGATCAGTGGATTCTTTCTTTCTTTTTTTTTTTGTGAGGCAATTGGGATTAAGTGACTTGGCTACAGCTAATGAGTGTTATGTGTCTGAGGCCGGATTTGAACTCAAGTCTCCTGACTCTGACTCCAGGGCCGGTGCTCTATCCACTGCGCCACCTAGCTGCTCCCAGTGGATTCTTTCAATGCCTATTTTGTCTCCCACTCCCAAGATATCAGGGCAGTTTTCCTTGATAACTTCTTGAAAGATGCCATCCAGGTCCTCTTTTTGAATATGACTTTCAGGCAGTCTGATTCTGACATTGTCTCTCTTGGATCAATTTTCCAGGTCAGCTGTTTTTCCAATTGAAGTATTTTACATTTCCTTCTATTTTTTCATTCTTTTGAATTTGTTTGATTGATTCTTAATATCTCATCGAGTCATTAGCTTCCACTTGCCCAATTCTAACTTTTAAGGAGTTGTTTTCCCCGGTCAGCTTTTGTACTTCCTTTTCCATTTGGCCAATTGTACTTTTTAAGCAGTTGTTTTCTTTTTCCAAGTTATTGGGGCAGCTAGATGATGCAGTGGATAGAGCTCTGGCCCTGGATTCAGGGAGACCTGAGTTCAAAGCTGGCCTCAGACACTTGACACGCACTAGCTGTGTGACCCTGGGCAAGTCACTTCACCCCATTGCCTGGGGAAAAAAACAAACAAACCACTCTATCCAAGTTATTGACTCTTTTTGTTTCATAATTCGCTTGCATCACTCTCTTTTCTTTTTCTTGAAGCTTCTTTTTGAGCTCTTCCATGAGTTCTTTCTGGGCTTGAGACCACCTTCCATTTTTCTTTGGGGTTTTGTTCATATGTGTTTTGACATTGTTGTCCTCCTCTGAGTTTGTATCTTGATCTTTCCTGTCACCAGAATAACTTTCTATGATCAGTTTCTTTTTTTGTTGTTGTTGTTTTTTGTTCATCTTTTCTTTGCCTTTTTCCATTCCTTTAAATTTGAACTCTGTTCCTGGGGTGGAAGGAGCACTGTCTCAAGCTTCTTGTGCCAGGGGCTGCACGCCTTGGCTGTTTACCTGGTGCTGCACTGAATCCTGAGGGGAACCTTTGTGTCTGTACTGCTGGTGGCAGTCTGTTTGTCCAGGGCTATGCTAAAGCACTTGGTGGTTTTTGGAGCTGGAGTCCACTCATTCCCCTGGCTATCCTGAGGCATGTGGGGGCATCCTGGTATTGGCATTTGCCTGCTGCACTGCACTGGGGCTTTGGATCTCCCACTGGTTTGCTGAGGTGGGACTTGATGCTGGCTTGCTGGGACACTTCCTGTTTTGGATTCCATGCCCCTTTTACCTGAGTAAGATAGACCTTTCTTGCTGATCTGCCAAGTTTCTTGGGCTAGAAGATTGTTTCGCCCTGCTCTGTGCTGGTTCTGCTGTTCCAGGATTTGTTTTGGGGCAGTATTTTATGGTTATTTGGAGGTGAATATGAGAGAGTTACGGTGATTTACTGCTTATTCCACCATCTTGGCTCCTGGAAGTCCCTGAAAGGCTTCTTGTAGAAAGGGAAATTTTAACTTGGACTTAAAGGAGACTGGGAGGTGGAGATGAAGAGGGAGATAATTCAAAGGAAGGGAAACAGTGAAAATGCCCTGAGTTTGGAGATGGAGTGTCTTGTGCAAGAAATAGCAAAGAGGCTGGGGCAGAACCCTTGGAGACACCCTGTTTTATGAATATCTTTTGTACATATGAGTCCTTTCCCTCTTCCTTTTGTCTCTTTGGAATATATGCTTAGTAGTACTATCAGTGAGTCAAAGGCTATGTATATTTTTGTGATTTTTTTTTTAAGGGTGTGGTTCCAAATTAAATTTAAGTCTTTATTTGTCCGCTCATTGTTTTGTTCATTGACTCTTAAGACTTAGAAGGCATCTAGACCACTCCCTCATTTAACATATGAGGAAACTGAAGCCCAACAAAGTGGTCTCACAAGTAGCAAAAAGAGGTCTAAAAGGGCCTCAGATTCCTCTAACTCCTGTTCTGTTTTACACAGTTGAGGTTACAAGACTTCATTTTGAACCAATGGGCAACCTTAAATTAAATCTTTCTTTCTCTTTGCTGTGCTTTCTATAAATGTTAGTAAAAGTTAACTGCTGAAACCTATGGCCCTATCTTGGATCTTGATTATCTGGTTGCCGTTGCTGCACCCAGGAGACAAGCCAATATACTGTAGAACACACAGTCACTCTTATCTTATTGTTTAATTTTGGTCATAAAGTGTCTTTGATGTGTTGTGCAATTCAAAGTTCACTCAGAGTGGGTGGGTGGGGTGCTACAGGGTATTATAAAAATAAAGAACATGTCTGGCAGTGGTTTGAAACCACTTGGTCAATCTTCTTTGTGGCAGATAACTTGATTGTGGAACAAAAAAGATCTTGCTTAATACCTAACTGGTAATTTATTTCTCCTTAAGCCTTTCATCTCCTAGCCCACTGAGTTTATCTCTGACTTCTAATCTGATTGTTTAGAGTGTGATCAAAGAAGCTATGAATATGTTTTATTTTCCCACCGTATGAATAGAATGTTGTTTGTTCAGCATATTACATCACCTGTTACTGCTACTCCTGAATTCTATACCAAATGTTTGTGTTATAAATAGAACTCATAATAGATTTGTAAGATGGGGGTTGGGGTTTTGAAATTCATTCCTCTTATGAGGTAAGCTTTACCCTAATCACTGGTCACTGCTCACAAGCATTTGATTGGAATTGTTAAACACTGTGGTGTTTGTTGCTTATAATTAGGGTAGAAGTAAATGTTTGACTTGAGAAAGGAAAAGATTCTGGGATTTCTTTCTAGCCTTCTGAAAATGAGACTTCAACTTCTTGAGCTTTTGGGTATAAAGTGAATCTGGTTTTAGTATAGTTTTGTTAGTCTTAGTACAGTTTTGTTTTAATAACATTAGTAACATCAATAATTTAATATTAATGATTTGATATTAATTTAATAAAATTAAGCTGAAAATGCACAAAGACTTTTGGGACACTATATTGTTTTGTGTTACAAGCAATAGTATCTATGGGGAAGGACACATCAACACATACACATTTGCATAAATAATAACTCAAAGGAGGAATATTAGTTTAAAATTATTTATGTTGTACTTTTGGCTTAGTGATTTGCATTTTATTTTAAGCAGGGCTTCTTAGGGGATCCATGAGGTTGGCTGGGGGGGAAATTATCCCCTTTATTATATATATAATTGATTTGTTTTATAACCCTATGCATTTTATGCATTTAAAAACTTTTTTTTCTGAGAATGAGACTATGGGTTTCACCAGACTGCCAAATGTGTCTGTGGCACAAAGGAAATTAAGAACTCTTGCTTTTAGGAATTGAGGCAGTTGTAAGTAATTTCAGACTAGGAGATTTTAATGGTAGCTATTGTAATGATTTTGTTTCAGTTTTTTTTGTTGTTGTTGTTAGGAATTTTGATACCTTTGTGAACTATACTGTAAGGAATGACTTTTGAAGTAGATTTTTTAATGTAAGTTGTTGGTCTGCATAATTTCATTAGGTAAAGTCTATAAGAGAAGTTTAAAATAAAGCTAATTTTGCAGTTGACTCTTCAGTACTTTTTTTCTGTCAGAAATTTGGAATGTTTTTCTGAAACATGGCTTAGATATTCTTTTGATTTATGTTTTTTTCCTTCCTTTCTCCTTGGAAATGCTTTGGGCTTTTAGGAACAGATGGCTCATCAGTACCCCGGCTTGGGCTATGGGAAAGATTAACCTTTAAAAAGGGTGACTGTTTGGATTTCAGGAAAGTACCAGGTGTTAGTTTGCTTGGGTTTGCCTTTATTGTATGATCACTCGATTTTATCAGACTAATTTATTTTATTATTAGATCATTTCTTAGAATCACAGAGTTTGAGAGTTAGAAGGGACATCTGTGCCATCTACTCCAACCAGTCCAACCCAATCAACACTTCTTAAATGCCTACTATGTGCCAGGCACTGTGTTAAACACTGAGGATACAATTAATAAAAAAAAGGAATCCCCAGTAATAAATAATGTACCTAGCAAGTGGTTGTTCATCTTGAAGTCATCTCCAAGGTGGAGGGAACTAGCCTGTTCCACTTTTGGACAACTCTACTTTTCTCTCTTCGTTTGTAGGTAGTAAGATGAATAAATTTGACATATTATAACATTTCCGGCAAAGCTGTGATATGCTTTGTACAAATTGCTATTTGCAAAGATATGTTCGTGTTTGTATGCCTCATACAGTAATTTGTGAGTTTTGGCCTTCTGGTCTTACAGATGTCTAATAACCTTTAGAAAAACATTTCTTGGATGTATCTAAGATCTTATGGATGTGGGCATTCCTGGTTATAAGTTGCTCTCCATCCACACCTTGTCATCCTGCTTAATTCTTGTCCATGCCTTTACGTGAGTCTTCCATAAAGAATCTGCCCAAAATGCTGGAGACTTAATTTGGTTCTTTTTCATGGATACCAGTGCAGTTCTTGGGCTATCTGTTACGTTCTCAGTTACTTTAGTCAAGTTTCTTTTTTTTTTTCTATAGGTAGAAGACTACTAGAACTCAGCATGTTTACAGTGGAACAGAGAAAGGTTAGAGCTATGAGGTTTGTGATTATACTCGAATACTTGAAAGGTTTTCATAAGTAAGAAAGATTAGAATTCTGTGTTCTAGTAGAAGCAACACGGTAGAACTAGAATCAGTATGTGGTAGAGAGGTAAATTTTGACTCCATATATGGAAAAACTTTGTAATGATCAGAGTTTCCTCCATGGAAATGGGAACATCCTGGTTAGGTAATGCTCATTGAGTCTCAACTTAAACAGATAGAGAATTCTGTACCTCCCATGGCAGTCCATTCCATTGTTGGATGTTGTTGTTCAGTCTTGTGACCCTTGTGACTCTTTGTGACCCCCTTTGGGGTTTTCTTGGTAAAGATTCTGGAATGGTTTGCCATTTCTTTCTCCAGTTCATTTTACAGATGAGGAACTGAGGCAAACAAAACAGAGTTAAGTGACTTATCCAGGGTCACACAGCAAGTATCAGAGGCCAGATTTGAACTCTGAAAGAGAAGTCTTCCTGACTCAAGGCCCAGCACCTAGCCACTGTGCCACCTAGCTGCCCCATTATTGGACAGATTTAGTTTTTAAGAAGCGTATGTATTGAACCAAAATTTGCTTCCCTATGACCTACTTGTTCTAGTGTTGACCTTTAGGCCCAACCAAAGGTCAATTTTTTTTTTAAAGTAAGAAAACCTTTTTAGTACTAGTTTAAATGAGAGGCATCTAGGTGGCTCAGTGTATAAAGTGCTTGGCCTCGGGTCAGGAAGACCTGAGTTCAGATGTGGCCTCAGACACTTGTTAGCTGTGTGACCCTGGGAAAAAGTCACTGAACCTCTGTTTGCCTTAATCCACTGGAGAAGGAAATGGCAAAGCATTCTAGTATCTTTACCAAGAAAACCCCATAGACAGTATGGTCCATGGGTCACAAAGAGTCAGATATGACTGAATGACAAATGAGTCTAAATGAAATGATTTCTGAGATTTGTTCCAACTCTGAAATTCTAGGGGGGAAAATTGTGTGTGTGTGTGTGTGTGTGTGTGTGTGTACACGTGCATGCGTGTTCCATACTTGTGACTTCATGGCTTAGTTTAGGGAGCTTCTAATGAGAAAACTCCCTATTTTGCAATTTATAATCTTAAAAGAATTGTCTGAGCAATGAGGTTTCAGTAGTTTATCTTAGTCACATAGCCAGTATTCATCAGAGGCATCAGAGAACCATAGAAAATGAGCCCCAATCCCTGAAGTCTTCCTAACTCAGAAGCCAGTGCTCTGTCTGCCATATCACATTGCTTCTCTCTGTGACATTTCTTTTTTTTTTTCTTTTTAATTTTTTAAGCTCTATTTTGCTTTTCTAGCTAGATTTACAAGAGCAAATTATCTGCTCGGTGCCAATTTTTTCAAAACTGCCTGCTACCCATTGACAAACCACCATATGATTACCTTCTAAAGTGTTGTGTTTTAAAGATTTTTTAACAGGCTTTGAAATAAAACCCTTAGTACCCATTAGCTCTAGCCATTTACTGTCTTCTCCAGACTGGATTATGAAAGCTTCTCATTGGATTTAAACTGTCAGAAATGAAGATAAGACAGTCTTTTCATTTCATTATTTAATTTAGGTCTTAAAGTGGCTTTGTATTTAATGCTTTTCACAAAGAATTGGCAAGTAATGCTGTCTTACTAGTTACAAACTTTTATTCTTTTAATTGGCTAGTCAAATAACATTATTTTCCTATACATTTGGTTCATTTTTCCTAATTTGCCATGAAATATCAAAATATACATTAAGGTTATGGTAAAGTTGTATCTTCCAAAGAAGACAAATGATTAGGTAGAAATCAAACAACTTTCTATCTAGATTCTTCTCCTGTGGCCACCCACCAAAGTTCTGCCTTTGAGCTTAGTGGGTGGGATGTTTACAATTAGATGGCATTGCAGCTGGTTCACAGAATAGTTTTGTTTAGGTTTACTCTGGTGGCCAAGACTGTGTTCACTAAGCAGTCTATCTCTGCTGTGGGCTTAGGGCTCTTTGCCCTTGTAAATAAAAGAGTATCAAAACCAGCCAACATTCACCTTTTAGCCCTTTACCTTGGCTGCCCATTCTCAGCTTGGCATCTAGACTTAAGATAAGGACATACAGAGTAAAGAATACTGGCTTTAGGATCAGAGTAGCTGGTGTTTAAATCAGGGTACCGCCACTAAGTAGCTATGTGATGTGGAGAAAGTTTTTCATCTCTCTGGGCTCTATTTTCCTCATCTGTACGGTGAAGGGGGTTGGCCTATATGATCTTTAAAATTGTGTTCTAAACCTATGAACCTAGGATCCTTTGACCTGGTAAAAGTTGAAATATAGCCAAGTCTAACAAAACAGGAAAATCACTAAGAAACTTGGGACATGAATAATTTATTCCTTTTTGACTTCTGCTTAGGTAAGGTGTTAAGGATGTGAGAGGAAAATTATTGGATTGATCTAGTAGGTTCTGACAAGAGAAAATATTCAGGGCTAGTTAGCTTGTGGAGATGAAAGGTTTAGTGTTCCAAACCTATATCTGTGGAGTAGGGTAGGAGATCAATTAATGATGAGTAAAAAAACTGCCTTGCTGCAGTGAGGGCCCAGTTGAGATTAGTTCATATAAATTAGCATACCCAGTGAGCTATTGCTCAGCAGTAGAAGACAAAGTATTTAACTAGCATTTATTTTATATTGAGTATGCCTATATTCAGAAACCTCATTTTAATGTCTTTCACATAAAATCTTTTGCTGGAGCTAAAAGCTTACAATAAAAATGTTATTTAGTGTTTTTTAATTCTTAAATGTTATACTTGAAGTCAGGAAGAAATGGGTTTTAATCCTGCTGCCTGTCTTTTTGAAAATAAGGTGTTTATTGATGTGTTTTGTTTTTGTGGTTCTTTTCTGTTGATGTTTTCATTGTTTATGTTGTTTTCTTGGCTCTGCTTATATTACTTCAGTTACTTTAGATCAGTTCATGTGGATCTTTCCATGCTTCTCTGTATTCATTCACATTCGTCATTTCTCATATTATAGTAATTTTTATATGTTCATGTACCACATTTTGTTTATCTGTTCCCCAGTCAGTGGACATCTAATTTGTTCTCATTCTTTGCTATCACAAAAAGTGACATTTAAAACATTTTGATGTATATGAGGACTTTCTTTTTATTAATGACCTCTTTTGAAATATAAGCCTGGTAATGGGATCTGTGGGACTAAGGATATGGACATTTTAGTCTTTATTTGCAACTTCCCAACACCTTTTCAAAATGGTTGTACTGATTCACAGTTCTCCCAGTAATGCACTAGTGTGCCTATTTTCCCCTCAACCCCATCAACATTGAATATTCCTATCTTTTTTATCTTTGCCAGTATGCAGCATATGAAGTAAAACCTGAATTATGTTTTGGATATCAATTATTTTGATTTGCATTTTTTTTTCTTTTTAACATGTGTTTTTAAAACTTTGGGTTACAAATTTTCTCCCTTCCTCCCTCCCCACCCACTCTCATTGAAAAGGCAAGCATCTCAATACAGGTTATAGATGTGCAGTCATGCAAAACACTTCCATAGTAGTCATGTTATGGAAAAGCTAAGTATATTTCCCTTTATCCTATCCTACCCCCATTTATTCTATTCTCTCTTTTGACCCTGTCCCTCCTCAGAAGTGTTTGCTTTTGATTATCCCCTCCCCCAATCTACCCTCCCCTCTCTCAACCCCCTGCTCTCTTGTCCCCTTCCCCCCTTATTTTGCTGTAGGATAAGATAGATTTCCATACCCCGTTGTGTATGTTATTCCCTCCTTAAGCCAAATCCTATGAGACTAAGATTCACTCATTCCCTCTCACCTTCCCCCATTTCCCCTCTACTATAAAAGCCTTTTCTTGTCTGTTTCATGTGAGATGATTTACCCCATTCTACTTCTCCCTTTTTCCTTCTCCCAGTGGAATCCTCTCTCACCCCTTAATTTTATTTTCCAGATATCACGCCTTCATCTTCAACTCACCCTGTGCGTTCTATCTATCTATCTATACACACGTATAATTTTTTTCCCTCCCACTACCCTAATACTGACAAAGGACTCATGAGTTACAAATATCATCTTTCCCTACAGGAATGTAAACAGTTCAACCTTAATAAGTCTCTTATGATTTCTCTTTCCTGTTTACCTCTTCCACGTTTCACTTGAGTCTTATATTTGAAGGTCAAATTTTCTATTCAGCTCTGGTCTTTTCCTCAGGAATGCTTGAAAGTCCCCTATTTCATTGAATGACCATTTTTTACTCTGAAGAATTATACTCAGTTTTGCTGGGTAGGTGATTCTTGGTTGTAGTCCTATCTCCTTTGCCCTCCGGAATATCATACTCCATGACCTCCAGGGGTCCCTGGAATGTAGAAGCTGCTAAATCTTGTGTTATACTGATTGTGTTTCCATAATACTTGAATTGTTTCTTTCTGGCTGCCTGCAATATCTTCTCCTTGACCTGGGAATTCTGGAATTTGGCTATAATATTCCTAGGAGTTTTCCTTTGGGGATCTCTTTCAGGAGGTGATTGGTAGATTCTTTCAATTTCTATTTTGCCCTCTGATTCTAAAATATCAGGGCAGTTTTCCTTGATAATTTCTTGAAAGATGATGTCTAGGCTCTTTTTTTGATTATGGCTTTCAGATAGTCCAATAATTTTTAAGTCCTTTCTCCTGGATCTGTTTTCCAGGTCAGTTGTTTTTCCAATGAGATATTTCACACTCTCTTCTATTTTTTCATTCCTTTGGATTAGTATTTCAGTGCCTTGATTTCTCAAATTATCACTAGCTTCCAGTTGCTCCATTCTAATTTTTAAGGAAGTATTTTCTTCAGTCAGCTTTTGGACTTCCTTTTCCACTTGGCCAGTTTTGCTTTTTAGGGCATTCTTCTCCTCATTGGCTTTTTGGACCTCTTTTGCCATTTGGGTTAGGCTATTTTTTAAGGTGCCATTTTCTTCAGTATTTTTTTGGGTCTCCTTTAGCATCACTCTCAGTTTTTCCTCTACTTCTCTTGCTTGCTTCTCAAAATCCTTTTTGAGCTCTTCCATGGCCTGGGACCAATTCATATTTTTATTGGAGGCTTTGGATGTAGGAGCTTTGGCTTCATTGTCTTCTTCTGGTTGTATGTTTTGATCTTCTTTGTCATCAAAGTAAGATAATATAGTCTGACGTTTTTTGTGCTGCTTGCTCCTGATCTTGGCCAATTATTTGAGTTATAAACTCTTTGTTAAGGTAGGAGTCTCTTTCCAGTGTGGAGAATGTACTGTCCCAAGCTTCAGGGGTTTTGTGCAGCTGTTTTCAGAGATACTTCAAGGGACCTGTAAATTTTCAGTTCTTCCAAGGTGTTATGATCAAGGGCAAGGTATTTACTCCTTTCCTGGCCTGTGCTCTGGTCTATGAGCACTCTTTTCTGTCTTGAAACTGTGAGGAGGGTTTCCTCTCCACAGCCACTACAAGCTCCACCACGCCAGCGCTCCTCCTCACCCCAGAACAGCCATCTAGAATTGTGACCCAGATCCAAGAACGGGCAAAGCAAGAGAATCCTGCACCAGCAGAGTCATCCCTGCAATCCCCCTTTGATCAGCCACTGAATTCCCCCTCAGTCTGTGGGCCAGAAGCTCAGGAGGCAGCTGCTGCCCCCAGGGCTGAGCTTGGGGAATGGGGCTGGAATCCCACCGAGCTTCTCTCAACACCACAGAAACAGATTTTTCCCACTGACCTTCTAAGTTGTCTTTGGCGTTCATGGGTTGAGAAGTCACAGCTGCCTGTGATTTAGTCCTCTGAGGCCTGCTCCAGGTTTGATGCAACCTGTGTGCCCACGCAGAACTGTGTTCCTCTCCCAGCCCGGCATGATATGCCTTTCCGATCAACCATCCAGGTTATCTTGGGCTGGAATTTTGTTTCACTTTGTCTTTTTGTGGGTTCTGCTGCTTTAGAATTTGTTTAGAGTCATTTTTTTCTAGGTATTTGGAGGGGTTTGGGGGAGAACTCAAGCACGTCACTGCTTTTACTCCGTCATCTTGCCTCCACTCCCCCATTTTTTCTTATTATTAGTGATTTAGAATGTTCTTTCATATGGTTGTTGGTAGGTTACCAGTCTTTTGGGAACTCTTTGTTCATAGCCTATGAGCACTTTGGGGAATGGCTTTGGGGGGGTGTATGTGTATGTATGTATGATTTAAATTCTTATTTAAAAATTTCGAAGTTTCACATTTGACCTTGGTGCATTAATTTTACTAATGCAGAAACTTTTCAGTTTCATGTAATAAATGTTATCTGTTTTATCTTATGTAATTGTATCTTTTGTTTGTTTAAGAATAGGTCTCTTATCTATAGTTAATAAGAAGTACATCTCTTATTTTTTTTAATAGTATGATCACATATCCAATTCATTCCTTGTGGAATATACTTTAAGCTATTGGTCTAACTCAAATTTCTGCCATATTGCTTTCTAGTTTTCCCAACAGTTTTTATCAATTGAGTCTTTTCCTAAGTAGTTCATTTTATACTTTACCTACCCTTGGGTTATTGAGTACCTTAGTTTCTGATTCTCCCTTATCTAGTACGTTAATTGATGTCTTGTATCTTTAACCAGTTTCAGATGGTTTTGATGCTTGCTGCCTTATAATATAGTTTGAGGTCTAGAAGAGCTATTCCCCTTTTATGTCTATGTTTTTTATTATTTGTCTTAATAATTCTATATCTTTTATTTTTCTCAATGAATTTTGTCATAATTTTATCAAGTACAGTAAAGTATCCCTTTGATAGCTTGATTGATGTAACATTAAAACTATAAATTATACTGTAAAAAGTTATAAAACTATAGCAATGGTAGCATTATTATTTTTATTATATTGGCATGGCCCCACCATGAACATTAAATTCCTCTAGCTATTTAAGTTGTTCTTTATTTCTTTAAGGAGCATTTTGTAATTCCATCTGTACAAGCATTTTGTGTGCTTTGGTAGATTGATTCTTAGATGCTTTATGCATTTTGTGTTAATTTGGAATGGGATTCCCCTTTTTATCATTGCATTTCAGATTTTGTTATTATGTAGAGATGTTAGTTATTGAGGTTAAAATTTGTATCCTGAAACCAAGCCATTGTCTCCACTAGTATTTTTTACTGATTTTCTAAGTCAGCCATCCTATCATCAACAAATACAAATAGTTTTACCTATCTTTACCAATCTTTATGCCTGTAATATCTTTGCCTTGCCCTGTTTCTATTGCTAGCATTCCTAGAACTATATAAAATAATAGTAAGAGTGTGAGCATCCTTGCTTTACTCTTGTATTTATAGGGAAAGGTTCTACAGTTATCTTTTCTGCATCCCAGTCGTTAGGAACATGGCATCCCTGTGAGCTAGGAAAATCCGCTTAAAATTTTTTGGCCCCTCTTCATACCAGAGAAGTCTGATTTTTTTCTTTTTCTTTTATGGGGTGTTTAGAGTACTTTATGTAAAATGTGAGTTGATATTATACAGTACTATACATGTATTTTATGCATTTCTGAGTTTCTGTACTTTTACTGTGTCATGTTCTGTCCTGTGTGTGTTGTCTGGATTTCTGCAAAACTCCCCCTAAATTCCCATTTAATTTCTTATGTTGATCCATAATGTATCAAAACTGTGATGGAAAAAATTGAGTTGTGGAAGGGACAACTGTAGTATATCTGTATTGCATATGATGCTTGCTTTTGGGTTTTGATATATACTTTTTTATGTTTAAAAAAAATTCTTCTATACCTACACTTTGTAGAGTTTTGTTTTTTTTTTTTTTTTTAGCATAAAGTAATATTTTACTTGTCTAAGGCTTTTCCCATATCTATTGATAATCATGTGGTTTTGAATGTTTTTCTTTTCAATATGATTAATTATGTTGTTTTCCTAATATTAAATCATTCTTTCATCTCTGGTATAAATCATGATGAATGATTTCTTGGATGAATCACTTTAAAAAGACAGGATTTTATTAAAAATTTTTGAATCAATATTCAATAGTGATCTTGGGCTGCTTCCCTGGTTTAGTAGTAATACTCTATTTGTCTCATAAAACGAAAATCTGGTAGATTACTTCCTCAATTTTTGAGAGTAATTTGTGTAGTATTGGTGCTAATTGTTCTTTGAAAATTTGATAGAATTCTGTAAATCCATCAGGACCAGGATTTTTCTCCCATTTGGTATTTCCTTTGCAGGTAGTTCTGTCTCTTTTTATGAAATTAGATTATTTAAGATCTCTATTTGTTCTTCTCCTAGTATAGATATTTACATTTTTGAAATTATTCCTTTTTTGTGTTTGTTCTTGTTTTGTTAACATATAATTATGCATAGTAGGAGCTGATAATTCTTTTTATTTTTTCTGATTTTGTTGCTATTTTGTTAACTTGATTTTCTGTCCTGATCTCTCTGTTATTTTGTGGTTGTCCTTGGTTGTTCTGTTTCTTTACCTTTCTTATATTTCTCATCTTGGGTGTTTGAAGAGCATATAATTTCTTTAGAACTGATTTTTTTTCTAGGATTGCTTCAGGTGCCTTTTTAAAACAATTGAACATTTATCTTTTTTTTTTTTCATTAATGGTTAGGCTTAGGTTTGTAGGTTATGCCATTTTAGGTTACTTCTTAAGTTCCTTTGACAGAACAAATTATTCTATTCTGTAGTTTCTATTGGGTACAAAATAGTCTTTTATTGTTTGAATTTTTTTGTTTGTTTGCAGAATCTGTTGTTTGTCAGATTGTTAAATTTAGCTACTATATGTCTGTGTTTTTAGGATAAGGTTTTTTTTGGAGGCAGTCTGTGGATTCATTTGATTGGGACTTTTTTTTTTAAACATGTTTAGAAGGTCTGGACAGTTTTATTATTTCTTGCATTAGGGATGATGTTCACGTTTTTTTAACTTGTTATATTTCTCTGGGAGATGTATAGTTCTTAAATTGTCTGTACAAATCTTGTCTTTGAGATCAGTTAGTAAATATTTATTAAATGCTTACTACATGTTAGGCACTGCACTAAGATCTGGAGATACAAACAAGAAAAAGATGATGGTGTCTGCCCTTAAACAATTTAAAATCTGATGAGGAAAGACAGTATAGCAAAGGAAGCTGAAAAGTGAGGATGAGGATGAAGAAGGTACCCATGTCTGGCATGGAGATATGTTGGAATCCAGTCCAGGTAGTATAACTGTGGGACATGATGTGTTGGCTGGCCTAGGAGCCTTCTTTAAATAAAGGATTTGGGAGGAGTTCTTTGCTCCTCATTCCAGATCTCCAATCAGGAGGGCAGAGAGTGCTGTGAGTACTTGTTCTTGTTGTTGTTTCCTTTCCTTTTTGAAGAGGACCAGGATAATGTCTTGGCTTGCTTTTGAATTGGATTTAAGTGAGGCGTAGTTGTGCAAAGTGGTCAGCCTCACTCTCTTCCAGAGTTATCAAAGTACAGTGGCAAGACAAAAGTCAAGATAACTGGTGGTGGCCTGAGAGGAAATGGATGATCTTGGGGTCTTCAAAGATAGATAAATAGATGAATGGACAAATTATGACATATGAGAAAGGAAAGGAGGATCTAAGCTGAGCTACAGAAGCTAGAGAGAATGAAGCAATTCATTTGAAATAGCTTATACTAGAGTACTGATAAGGTTGCGAATATAAAATCTGATATAATCTTAAAGGATGATGAGTTTCCTGGTGATGAGGATCCTTGGGGCATGATCATGATGGAATCTAGTCCAGAGTAGAGATGGTGGGAAAAAATCACAATACGTTTGGCTCATATGAAGATCATGTTTTCTTTTATTATTAATTGCTTTTTGTTTCTCTTCTTCCAGATTGTTCTTCACTTTTGTGTATTTGCAATTCTAATCAGTTATTCTCTCTATTTTATTGCTTTGATGAGACTTGCCTCTGCAGATTCAAGTTTTTCTCTTCTGCCAAGTTTTTCTGCTGTGCAGGTCATAAATTCTGCTTTCAGAATTCTTATTTTGTCTTTTCTACCATTTAGGAATATTCTACTATAGTTCCCTATTCTGTTGGTCTCATCAAGTGTTGATTCATTTTCCTTTGTCTTACGGTATTTATTTATAGATGTCGGAACTCTTTTAGCTGATTTGGAGGCCTTCTTCCCTTCTATTAAAATCTTCCCTGTTGGTTTATCTGTTCTTCCTGACAGTTTTGGTAGTTTCTGTATTTTTTCCTTATATTCACTTATTGCTAACTTTCTAACCTCTCCTTTCATCATGGTTTCCGTAGAGACTGGATCTGGAAGCCATCCTGGTTTTCTCCCAGGCAATTTATGTTTCTGGGCAATTCATATTTCTTGGACCTCACTTTCTTCCTCAAGTGACTTCTTGGGGCAGAACTGGCCCCTGATAAATGCTGATTTCTTTCTCTCCTCATGCTTAGTGCAGTGTCATACAGCCTTATACAGGCGTGCCTCTGTTCCTCAGTTCTCTGGCTCAGCTCTGTTACAGTACAGAGTGCTGCCATACTGCTGTCCAACCAACCAAATGTTTATTGAATTAAAATAATATTCTTTGCAAACCTTAAAATGCTATATAAATACCAATTGTGATTATTTCTTTTCTTCTTATTTTTTTTTAAATTTTGGAGCTGAGCTTGAATAACAAATTAATGTCCTACAAAAGATGCTCAGCTAGATACTAGTTGTACTCTGTAGCTCAGTGCCATCACCTGTGGTGCCACTTTATTTTGGAGGACCCAGGACTTGGACTCCTAACACAGGCTTGACGCTGTGCCTTGGATGATGTACTCTCAAGAAGGTTTGGGAAGGGTTGTGTCATTTCTTGCATTTCCTGCCCATGGGAAAACTGAGAGGATCCTAATTGAATTTAAAGCCTCCTGAAGATGCCTGAAGCATTTTAGAACTCCTGACGATTACCTTGATCCAGTTTCTCCTACTTCCTGATGAAAGCTTCAGAACTGGTTCAATTGAGAAATACTTTGAACCAAACATGACTGTATTTTTTATGCCTACTAAGTTAATTTGTTATTTGAGGTTTAGGTTAACCCTCCGTAGTGCTCAGCTGTTTCAGATATATTTTTTTATGAAGATGTGGTGTGATTGCCTATGAAGTTTATAAAAACCTAAGTTATTATAAAATTATTTTTACAAAAGTTTCATTACAGAGTTCTAGCAAACAGCACTTAGTATACATAAAATGTTGATTTAATATTATGTATCTAAAGTAGGGTATAGTGAAAAAATGATCAAAAGGTAGCCAGCTGGAAAGAGGAGAGATAATAGTATCTGGTTCATTATATCTTGAATTATGAATGAATTTGACAGCATTAGTGGCATAGGCCTAGGTCAGAACACTCTCCTCAGATTTTCTCGAAGACTCAACATTAGAACTGGGAAGCGAACCTTAAGAGCATGTTATCCAGCCCCACTTCGTTTTACAGATGATCAAATGCTATCATCCTGTTTTGATTCATAGAAATATTTTGAAAGGTTGTACGGTGATTGTATAATGAAATATATCTTACTAAGATGAATAAGGGAAACAATTTATTAGTAAGATAGAACTTGACTATTGTTTCCCAGTAAAATATTAGAAGGCAAGTAAGAGTCAACTATTGAACTGGTTAGGAAGCCCTGTTACAGGAGTGTTGTTTGCACTCACATTACACTGACATCTTTGGAATTTAGGGACATTGAAAAGAATGGTGAAATATCATTTTAACTGCTTGCAAAATTAGAGCATTTCAGCGTCAGCTGTTTTTTGTTTAAAACTTGGCAAATAATTTTCCAAATCTGGGTTACATTTACTGGCACTCATCAAATAAAAAATTATATAGTTTTAACTAGAATTTTTCATTTTAAACCTAGATATCAACAGGTGTTCAGTAGATATTGATATGTTGTGTCTTTGCATTTTGTATTTTATTCAGCAGATATTTATTAAAATGTTGAACCCCAAAGATTGTGTAACCCTACTGTATGGGGAGTCTGGGAACTTGGATTCTAGTGATTCTGTATTGCAATTCTATATTGTTCTGTATTGTACTATATTGTACTGTTGTTCTATATTGTAATGTTGGGCAAGTCATTTAAGTAAGCCTAGGTCTCAGTGTTTGATCTGTGTAATGAGGAGGTGAGACATGGTGATCTTCTAAGGTCAGTCCTGGTCCAGAATATTTGGAGTCTGGGGAAAGAAAAGTTATGAAGACGTATGAAATTGGAAAGATAAAGTATGCAAAATTAAAGATCCTTTTCCAGAAACATCGTTTTTCCCCTCACTCAGGTTTGAAACTCTGGTCATTTTTGTCTCTTTTCTCTCTCCTGCTATCCCCACTTGCCCCCCCATCTGTTGCCAAGCCCTTTTGATTCTAATGCCGTAATATTATGTCTTTCAACTCCTTTTTATTATGATTGCTTACTACCCTAGGGGATGCCCTCTTTATTTTTCCCTTGAACTACTATAATTGTCTGCTAGCCATATAACATTACCAGAAAGTTACTGGTGCTTAAAAAAAAAAATAGCTGCCGCGCCCCCCCACCCCCCTTTAAATCTCAAGAAGTTGAAAGTATTGCATACTTTCTCAAATGTAATCTAGCCTGCTCTTCTTCCCATTAAATTTTGAACCCAGCTTACTATCCAGTTGGCATTGCCTGTCCACAATACACATACTAATAGTTCAGTTCACTTGGTTATTCATCTACACTTCATGGTCTGAAGAAATAGGTAGTCTTCATTCAACATTTACCAAGTGCCAGATACTGAATTAGGTTCTGAGAATACTAAGGCAAAAATTAAATAGCCTTTATCTTCATTGAATTTAAATTATTCAATAGAGAAGACATATACACATATAAATACATACAAAAGTGTATAAAAATAAATACAATCTTTTTGAGGCAAGTTAGGGGAACACTATTAAGTAGAAGGAATGACTTTATGTAGAATGTGTTACATGAGTAACACATTTGGAGGAAATTAAGGATTCTAAGAGGCAGAGTGGCGGAGAGAGTGAATTCTAAACATGGGGAACAGCCAGTGAAAAATGTAGAGATGAGAGATGGAGTACCTTGTATGAAAAGCAGGGAAAAGATTAATTTGACTGGCCCACAGTTTATATGATGGGAAATAATATAATAAAACTGGAAAGGTATTTTTGAGCCAGGATGTGAAGGACTTTTAATTTCCAAAATGTAATTTGTCCTTCATCCCCGAGGAATTAAGAAGCTAAATATCAATAAACATTCAGTAGGTATTGCTATGTTGTATCTGCATTTTGCATTTCATTCATCAAATATCTGTTAAAATGTTAACCCCAAAAGACTGTGTGACCATGCTGTACTGGGAGTCTGGGAACAAGGATTTGGTGGTTCTGTGTTTTAACATTGGGCAAGTCTAGAGTTTATTGAGCAGAGAAGTAACATGGTCAGATCATATTTTAGGAATATCATTTTGTCAGCTATATGGAGAAGAGATTGGAGGAGTAATATTTGTTATACCAACTAATCTCTTGCTGCTACTGGCAATTGCTAATCCAGACCAGAGGTGATAAAGGTCTGAAAGGATGGTGACTGTGTGAGTGGAAATAAGAAAGCAAATGTGATTGTTGGTAAAAGGGACACAGTTTCACAACTTGTTGTGTATGGGGGTTAGGGAAAGGGATGAATCAAGGATAAGTGAGGTTATGAACCTAGATGACTAGGGAAGATTTTTGAGAATTGTCAGGTTTAGGAGGAAATGATAATGAGGTGTGTTTTGTACATATTGACTTTGAGATGGCAGCAAGACATCCAGGAGATGTGCAGATATTGAGCAGGCAGATGGCAATGAGGGACTGGAGCCCAGAAGAAAAATTAGAACTGTACATATAAGTTTGGGAATCATTTGCTTAGAAATCATATTTGTGCTTACAACTTAGAATGTCAGAGCTGGGATGTTACTAACATTTGTAGGATCATAGATTCAGAACTAGAAGAGACCTTAATGTGTTAGTTAAATGTATTTTAGTCTTCTGGTTCTGAATTTTTTGCTCTGTATTATTTCATAAAAATCTTTCAACATTTCTTTGTATTCCTCATATTTGTCCATCTTAATTGCAATGTAGTATTCATTACATTACTGTACCATGATTTATTTAACCATTTTCCTTTTGATCAACATTTAATGTGCTTGTGGTTGTTTACAAGTATATACAATGCTGGTATGAAAAATCTTAGAAAATACAGCTTTTTTATTTGTTTGTTTTATATTACTATCATGATATTTTCCCAATAATGGATTTATTAGGTCAAAGAATAAGATTTTTTAAAGTTTGGTAACTTTTACCACATACTGCCAGATTGTTTTCCAAAAAGATTCTTTAAGTTTTCATTTTAACAGCAATAAATTATTATATCTATTTCTTTATAAACTCAGCAGCATTAAATTCCATTTCTTCCTTCCTTCCTTCCTTCCTTCCTTTCTTTCTTTCTTTCTTTCTTCCTTTCTTGCAAATTTGACAAGTAGGAAATTGTATCTCAAAACTGTTTTCATTTTCATTTCTTTGATCAATGAGATTGAGCATTTTTCTAAATGATTAAAATTTTGTATTTCTTCTTGTAAAGATTGTTTATGTCTTTTGATTCTTTTATTCATTGTGAACTAGGTTCACTTTTTAACTTTTTGTTAAAAGGTTAAAGGTGTTAAAAGGTTGTGACTTTTTAACAGCTTCTTAAATATTATAGGTGTCAAGTTTTTAATCTGTTATATTATCTATTTTGTAATCTATTTTTCTTGTTTTAATGATATAATTTTTTGTTATGCAGAAATATTTTAATATAGCCAAAGTATGCCTGTTTTTTGTATATAGTAGTTCTATCTATTTGTTCCCTAGATAAGTTCACCTGCCTCTTCCGTTTTCCCCCTATTTTTCCTTTCTTCTTATAAGATCATCAGTGCTTATAGGAAAACTACTTTCTGCTCCCCTGTTTTATTTGACTCTCTATATAACCCCTGATGACATTAGAGTTTTGAAGGGACACTTTTCCTAGTTTTCTATTAGAATGTAAATAGTTCATCTTTGTAAACTCCCTTCTCATTGTTCTCTTGTATTGACTTTTTTTCTCTTTCTCTTGACTTCCATGTTAGTATTTAATAGTTTCTAGTCAGTTCATAAAATGCAGTATTTATAAAAAGCACTTGATGCAGTTCCTGGCACATAGTGAAATTTAAATGCTTTTCTCCTCCCCTCTTTTCCTTTCTTCAATTCAGTTCCAATCTTTTCTCTAGGAATACTTAGAAGGTCTCTGTTATATTGTATATTATTATATTATATTGAAAGTCTATTTTTTCACTTGTAGGATTGTATTCATCTTGCTAATTAAATAGGTCATTCTTGGTTAAAAGCCTCTGACTTTTTGCCTTTTCGAATGTCATTCCATGTTCTTCACTCTTTTGTGCTGGTAGCTACTAAATCTTGTATGATCCCTGACTGTGGTTCTTTGGTATATGAACTTTTTTGTTCCAACTGATTGCAGTATTTTTCCTTGTAGTCTCTATATTTTGACTGTGATATGCTTAAGAGTTTTCATTTTGGGAGTCCTTTCGGGAGAAGATTGGTTGGTTCTGTTTTCACTTTTCCCTCTTATTTCTCATATGTCTGGGTGGTTTTCTCCCATGATTTCTTGAAATAAGATATACAGACTCTTTTTAGTTCACCACCATTTAAATCAGCTCTTTGTCAGTTTTCTAGGTCAGCTTTTTCTTTTTTTAAAAGAGATACCTTATATTTTTTATATTTTCTTCAATTTTCATTCTTTTGGCTTTGTTTTTTTAATATTCTTGTCTTTGTGAAGTTACTAATTTTTGCTTACTCCATTCTAATTTTCAAGGAGTCTGTTACTTAGATAAAATTTTGTACTTCTTGTGCTAAGTTGTTAATTCACTTTCCAAGTTTCTCATCTGTAGCTCTCATTTCTTTTCCAATTCTTTCCTCTTATACTTTCATTTCATTTATAATATAATTTTTACCTCTTTAAAAAAAATTTCTTTTAGTAGTTAATCTTGTGGGTAAGCTGTGTGTTTGTTGGAGACTTTGTATACAGTTGTTTTGGAGTTTTTCTTCTAGGTTTGTGTGTTAGCCATCCTGGGTGTTGTAATGGCTTATTGTCTTTTTTGGTTTATTCATTGGATTGGCATTTTATGTTTGGGCTAAGCTTTATACACTTAGTTAGAATTGTAGTAGCCATGTCTTATTTGGTGTCCTACTTCTGGGGTCAGAGTGACATTGTGGTGGCCCTCTTCTGCTCCAGGAGTCAGGCTCCTAGGTCCCTTTCCTGCTTTGGAATGAAAACAAACCCTCTTTCTGTCCCAGGATCTGGATATGGATTCTCCTCCATGCAACTCAAGGTGATGTGTAAAACTGACTGTTACTGAGGCTAAGTACTATGACAAAACCATAAATTATCTATTGGACAAAACAAACATTAAACAAATCAAAAACATTAAATAAAACTAATCAGGTTTGTGATACTCATGTTTAATTTTACAGAAGTATACCAGGTCTTGATGCCATTTTGCAATTCTAGTAGAATGTTTGTATTGGAAAGATGGGCCTTTTGTTATAATGGGAAGCCTGGGGCTGGTAACAGTTCTTTGCAGTTTCCTAAAAGCAATTCAGTTGTCTTTCTTCTTCCTTTTCTGCACTGCTCCCAGCTTGATGTTCTTCTGTATTGTCTGTCCTAGATACACATACTATTGAACAAGCCCAATATATAAGTATAAAAGATGTCATCAAAGACTTGTATGACACAAAAGTAGTCTGGTAATGTAGCAACAGTAAGAAATGGCAGGTAGATATACAGAGTGCTCCATGGTACCCTCATGATGTGGGGTGAAATTAAGGAAGGTCTTCAGCATGTTGGGAGCACATGAATGAGAGCTACGCAAGATGGACAGGCATGGATGGTTTGTGATTTGTGTTGTTGAAAGGGACTCTCCAAACAATGAGATTATAGAGCCACTTGAGCGTCAAGTATTTGAGTATATTTCTTCTGTGTGTGTGTGTGTGTGTGTGTGTGTGTGTGTGTGTATACACACATACATACATACTTACATGTTTATGTGTATATATGTATATATTTATTCTGTAGAGTTGAGAACTCTTATCTTTTTCTAGAACTCTCCCCTTCCAAATATCCTTTTTACTGAGGAAACTATCTCCCTTCCAGGTTCATAATAGTAATCACTGACTTCCTTCTCTCTCACCTATATCCAACCAGTTGCCAGATCTTATTGATCTAATCTTCAGAACATCTTGCATCCTTCATCCTTGTTTAGGCCATGATCTATCTCTCCTATTTTACATCTATATGTTTATGTGTATATATGTATTCCGTATATACTTTTATTTATATGATTGTGTATATGTACATATTCTGTATATACCTTTGTTATGTGTGTATTTATATATTTATTCTGTATATACTTTTATTTATATATTTTGACTTCCTATCTTTTGTCATTTTGCTTGTTTGCTAGGTGTGAGGTAAAACCTAAAGATCATTTTGATTTGCATTTTTCTTATTAGTAAGTTAGAGCATTCTTTTGCTTGTTAATAATTTGTATTCTGATTTTGAGAGCTGTTTGTTCATGTCCTTTCACATTTATCTATTGGGAAATGACTTTTGGTTTTAACCTGTCACTGTTGTCTACATAGCCTATGTATCAGACTCTTTCAGAGATATTTGATACAAAGATTCTCTCCCCTCCTTTAACTGCTTCCTTTTTTATCCTAGTGCATTCCACTTTTCAATTTTATGTAGTCAAAATTATCCGTTTTAGCTTTTGTACTTACATCTATTAAAGGAATGCAAAGATGGTCAAACAATATTAAAACAATTAACACAATCGCATTAAAACCTTGAACACCCCAAATCACATGATTATAGCAATAGTTGTAGAAAAAGCTTTTGGCAGAAAGCAAGTCATTTATAAATGCTAAAATATAGGCATAAAGGGATATTTTTTTCAGTATGACAAAAATTGTCTATTGCAAACTGATAGCTAGCATTATATATAATGGAGAAGCACTAAAAGTTAAATATAAGAATAAAGTATGACCTCTTTTCCTGTTATTTGACAGTTCTAGAATGCAAGTAATAATAATATGACAAGAGAAGGAAATTAAAGGCACAAAGATAGGCAGAGAGGAGATAGAGTTTTGCTTATTATGTGATGGTTTACTTAGAAAATGCCAGGAAATCAGAAAAAGAAACACAACTAATTGAGACAGTAGCTTTAGTAAAGTTGCAGGCTACAAAATAAACCCACAAAACCCAACAGCATTTCTATGTAACAGTAACAAAACCAGAAGGCATTACCTCTGTTCAGATAACTATACATGTATATCTAGAAGTACCAAAGCATATTCAATACCTGTATAGATACAATTAGAAAATGTTCCTTAAAGAAATAAAGAACAACTTAAATAATTGGAGTAATATGCAGTACTTATGGCTGCCCTGTGCCAATAAAATTAAAAATAATAATGCCATCAAAGTTAATTTGCAAATTTAATGCTATACCAGTTAAACCACCAAACAGTTACTAACCAGAGGTAGACAAATAATAGAATTCCTTTGGAGGAACAAATAATATAGAATATTATGAGGAATAATGAAAAAAGTAAGAATTTAGGAATAGTTCTTCCAGACCTCAAACTATATTATAAAGCTGTGATTATTAAAGCTATTTGGTACTGGCTTTTGAAAAGAAATGTAGATCAATTTAACAGAATAGACAAGGGAAAATCAGAAATAATGGAAATCAATCCAATATTTGATAAACCCCAAAGCAGAAATTGCTTAGTTGAGAATTTCCTATATTACAAGGATTTCTGGGGAAACTGGAAAGCAATTTGACAGAAATTAGGTTTAGACTAACGTATTAGACTATGTACCACATAAATTCAGATATAGATACCTGACCTGAATATGCTCTTTAGAGCATAGCATAAATATTTCAGAAGAGAAGCAGACCCTTTCACACAGATATGGTTAGGGAGTAAATTCTTAACAAAGCAAGGATAAAGGTGATTATAAAAGAAAATAGATAATTCTTTTACATGAGATTATTGTCATTGTCATATGGATACCTCTCTCATGTGAATATTGAAGTGATATCTCCAAATCATTTACAGAAACCACACAAACAACTAACCATTAGAGAATAACTATTATTCACTTTCCTCTCTTCCAGGAAAAAAAGCACATCAGTAACACATTAAAGTGTGTGGGTGTTTGGTTCAGACTGATCTAGATCCAGAATCTTTTTGGCAGAGCTTCTTTAACATGCTGGAAATTGTCCTGAAAGAACTGGACAAATATTTAGCCTGTAGATTCCTAAGAAACCATGCCTTAACTTAAGATGAGAAATATCACATTGTTCAACAAACTGAAACAACCAGATGAAAGTTGTCACTGTCCCAGTTATACTTAGAATCCTCTATCCATTTAAATTATACAGCGTATGTAACAACTCTCTTTTAGAGATAATATGAAATATTTTAAGTATTATTTCATTTCATTCATTCTATTCATTAAGTTTTATTTCATTCCGTTTTAGTGGCTAACAGTTTGCAACTGATCATCCAGGTTTGTTGGTTTTTAGAAATCTTTTGCTTAGTAAGCTTTTCTTCATTCAGTCTCTGGGTTTGTTCCCTTTAGCTCAGCTGCTAGCCTTTGGCACCTTTTTGCCATGCTTTTTAGAAAGGATATAGGACAGGGGAACTACGAAGTGTCTTAAGCTTCAAGTTACTATCTGCACCAAGCAACATGGTGAAGTATGAAGAATGCTGGATTTCTAATCAAAGAACTTTGGTCCAAGCTCAGCTCTGCCACTTTATAACTGTTGGACTTGAGGCAGTCACCTCTGTGGGCTTTGCTTTCTTTCTGAACTTTAATGAGAAGTGATTGAGCTAGGTGACTACTATGTGATCTGTTAGCCTATGAATGCATGTCTCTGGCCTACCAGCCATAGGAAGGAATGCACATAACTCATTTTGTGTGTTGTAGCAAGTAACTGTGCAATAGTCGTGATCATTTTCCTTAGAACATAACTTAGCAGATTTATCATAGTTAGCCACTTGATTAAAAAAAAAAGTTTTGCTAAAAAAGCCCATTGGTTTCATTTACAGAATAGAGTCATAGTAATAGTATCTTGACCAGAACCATTGGCTTTCCTTAAAACCAGCAACTGCAGGGAAATGACCTAAATTCCAGAGTCCCAGTTTTTTAATTGACATACAGCTTTGTTTCTCAATAAAAAAAGTGACTTTAGAGAAAAAAAGACTAGAGAATTCTCATTTTTCTTTCCCAATGTCTAACTTATTTTTCTCAGTGTTTGTCTGAGTGCCTAAGTCTGGTGCTAGGCACCACAAAAATACATAGATCATTTCACCTCCTGTGCATGTTGCCTTAATTATATTCTTAAAGAAGGGAGGGACTCTGTGGGACTCAAAATGTTCCTGTTCATCTTTGAGCTTGTTGAGCTGTAACATGTTTTGACTTCCACACCCTACTTTTGTGCCTTGGAATTGCTGTTTATTAACATCCTTATTTCCTGCGTCATCATCCAAGCAATCTGTACTGGTGACAACAGTCACAAAAAAGGTTTAACAGGTAACATTTTTCTTTGAATTCATTGCTATTCCTGGCATGGTCACTGCCTTTCAGAAAAGGGGGAAAAAAAGAAAAAGAAAAAAGTTTGCCTACCACAATAACTGTAGTTATTTAAACTAAATAAAGAGACATTTCCCTGCATGGTTTTAAACAGAACCATCTAAAATATTCTTTTAATCATAGAATGGTCTTTGAGAGTGGAATATATGACTCAGATCTATTCTTTAATGCAGCATATAGATACTGTTATTTATATTTTCATCTGCTGTAATGTATTCCAGACGAAATGACATTATAGAATTTCTTAAAGCAGACACACATCTGACTGGTGTAGTATGTAAGGGCAGAAACACTTATGGAAAAAAAAATGTAAAATGAACTATCAAAAATAGAAACTTGGAAGCAAGAAAATTTCAAGAGAGCCTGCCATTTCTTGGAGAACAAAAGGCCTGGAGAAATGGTGGAGACAGAAGAGAGATGAGGAAGGAATGTTGGTTTTGACTTGGGTTTAGCATACTCTAGCCTGAGTTCTGAGTTCTTTAAGGGGACTGATGGTTCTTTATTAACTGGATGACTTAACTGAAGATAGTGAGAGGAACTTTACTTTATTTCCACAGTGGCTAAACCAGCAGTTCTCAAAAGTGTGGACCAAAGTTCCCAAGGGGTCCTCAAGGAACTTTTAAGGAGTCTGCAAAGTTAAAGCTATTTTCATAATACTTGCCTATTAAATATTCCCTTTTCCAACCTACATCTCTGTTTAAGAACAGATTTTTATTCACATGCTTAAAATAAAACAACATATTGTAAACAGATTGAATGCAGAAGCAGATATGAGAATCCAGCTGTCTTCTATTAAGCCAGACATTAAAGAGATTCCCAAAAATATGTAATACAATGCCACTCTTCTCACTAATTTTTGTTTTGTTTTGGAAAATAGTTATTCATAAAAATGTTTGTTAACATATAATGAATTTATTGTTATTTTTAAATGAATTGATATATTTTAAATGTATAAGTTTTAATTTCTAATACAGTAAATATAGGTAGAAATAACTCACATAAGCAAAGCTCTTTTGGGTCTTCAGTAATTTTTAAGAGTATAAAAGAGTCTTGAGGCCAAAAATGTGTGAGAGCCTCTGGATTAAATATTTTTTTTTCTGTCTGTCATCCCTCCATAGAACCTAGTAACACTGAAATAATTTGTTTTTCCTTGATCAACCAGTGAAGACATCTGTTGAGCCATTTTTTATACTTTTATTTGATACATTTAAATTGATGAGTAACTTTACATATTTAATTTCTCTTTAAAATAAATTTTTATTAATATCTCTTGTTTTCATATCACCTAGATTTCTCCTTGTATTATATTCCCTTCACCTCCCAGAGAACTATCTCCTTACAACAGTTTTGTTTTTTTTAAATAAAAAGAGGAAAAGGAAAAAAGATATTCAGCATAACCAAAAAATACATTGAAAAATATCTAACATTCAGGTTTCCCATGGATGTCCCACTTCCCTAGAAAGTTGTGGGAGATAACATATCCCTTCTTTGGAACAAAACTTGTTCTTTATAATTTTGCAATATTCGTTTTCAGTTATTTTGCAGTTCTTTCCATTTATATTCTTATAGTCTTACATTATTATATTATTTTTTAGCTCTGCTTACTCCATTTTATATCAGTTCAAATAAATCTTTCTAGGCTTACCTATTTTCATAATTTCTTATAGCATTGTAATATTCCATTACCTTCATGTACTATAATCTGATTAATCATAGCCCAAGTGATAGTTGTTTTTTTCCTGTTCTGTGCTGCCAGTAAAAGTGGTTCTCTCTCTCTCTGTCTCTCTTTCTCTCTCTCTCTCTATATATACATATATATATACACACATATATATAATTAATATTTTATACATACATAATATATATTTTACTATAAATATTACTTAGAAACAAACTCCCTAGTTAATAAGAACTGTTGGGAAGTATATATGTGTAAATGGAGTCTTTCTTTTTTTGTCATCTCCTTGGTGGGTGTGTGGGGGTGTGTGTGCACGCACCTAGCAATGGAATCTCTGAGTCACAGGGTTTGAACATTTTAGCCACTTTATTTGCACAGTTCCAAATTGCTTTCCAAAATAGTTGTACTAATTCACAGTTTCACCAACAGTTCTTATTGAAGAATGGCTCTTGGTCTTGATATAGTTCTGTTAATTGCCTATATATAGCAATCTCTTACAAAAAATATTCAGTGCACATTTTCCCCCAGTCGACCATATCCCTTTTTATCCTCGATGTATGAGTTTTATTTGTGCAAAAAAAATTCAATTTTATATAATCAGAATTAATCAGTTTTATCTTTTGTAATTGCTTCTTTCCCCTTTTTGGTTAAGAATCCATCCCCCTACCATAGCTGTGAGTATACGGTTTGCTTCTGTTACAATTTTTTAGGATATGGTCTTTTAATATTCAGGTGATGTGTCCATTTTTAATCCGTTGTGCAACATGGTGCAAGAGGTTGGTCTAAGACTAATTTCTGCTGAACTCCAGTTTTCCCAGAATTTTTCATCAAAAAATTCATAAGCAATTTATGTTTTGGGATTTATCACACACTGGGTTAATAAGTTCTATTATTTCTGATTCTCTTGTCTAGTCTGTTTTATTGATCAGTTCTTCTCATTTTTAACCAGTGCTAAATGGATTCAATCATTGTTGCTTTATTAAGACAATTTGAATTCTGGCATATTTAAATTATAATGGAAAATGTTGGAAGTCTTAAGTCTGTGTAGGACCGTGGTGGAGAGTGAGGAAAAAAAAATTTTCTTGGTTTGTATGTGGAAGCAGCACAGTTTTTAAAATGGAAAGGATTTTGGTTTTTAAGCCTTGATACTATCACATGCATTGTATAATGGTTGGACCTCGTAATAATTTTTGTGTTAGCATAGGTAATTCCTAGTCAGGAAAATGCCTCCACTGGTGTAGATCTGTACTCTCTGCAAGTCATGATCTTATCAAGTTGCCAGCATGTCCTGGCTGTCAGTGTCTCTTCATCCGCTACTCCATGCTTTATATCATGTATCTTTAATTTTCTGTGGAGGATAGAAGCTATAGTTCCGTAATCGTGGGGAAAATTTAATTCTGTTTATTCTAGGATCTTACCAGACTCTTTTTGAAATAAAATTTTTGTTGTTTTTGCTGACCTGTGGAGTTTATCTACTGGAGAGAGTGCCCTTGAATTCCTTTTCTTCATCTAAGGCTTAATTTAAGTGCTATTTTCCCCATGAAACCTTCCCTGAAATACAAACTCAGTTCTGTTTGACATTTAAAACCCTTCACCATCTGGGTCCAGCTTACCTTTCCAGGCTTGTTACACATTTCTCATTTTCACACACTTTTTATTCCAGTCCAACTGGCTTCTTTGTTCCTTGTGTAGGTCAAACCATCTAATTCTGACTATTTCCATCTAATTTTTGCCCTTTTTTGTATCCCCAGTGCTTAACACACAGTTCCTGACACATAGTAGGTGCTTAAATGTTTTTTCATTGCCTGACACTTGTGTTGCCTATCTTCCTTCCTCTAAAACATACACCCTTTTAGCTTCCCTCAAAGTACATGATGCTTTTCTAGACCTTCCCCCACAACTCCCCTTACTGAAAACAACAACAATAAAAAAAAAAAAAACTACTTTAAATATAGAGGGTGAAAAATCAAATAAATAAATAAATGTAAAGGGTGTTCCAAAAGTCTTAGTACAGTTTTAAGCTCTCAGAACTTTGAGAAGTTAGAGCTTAAAACTGCACTAAGACCGAACACACTGTACATGTACCTTATTTACCTCCCCAATAGAAGGCAAGGTCCTAGAGAGTATGGACTGTTTAATTTTTTGTCTTTTTGTCGCAAGTACTTGGCATGTAAATAGGTGCTAATTGATTAATTGCTTGGTTCGTTCCCTAGACCTTCCACTCTTCTGGAATTCTGTAGAACCTAAGATCATAGGAACATTGTTTTAAAGGTGGAAAGGGACCTTAGAGGTTATGTAGTCCAACTCCCTCATTTTACTCAGGAAGAAACTGAGGCCCAGAGAGGTTTTGAATCACCCTAGGATATATAGGAGATAATTAGCAGACTCAGGATTGCAACCTTAGTTCTCTTGATTCCAAATCCTTTTTATTATTCCATGCTAAGGCATTTGGAGCCTAATCTAACAAGTCCTAATTAAGCAGTTAGCACAGTGCCTTGCACATGGTGGGTTTATGGTTAGTGTTTGTAGAATAACTTGAATGAAAACTTGCATTATAGTTATTTCTGTATAAATCTTATATGCCCCTTAAGTTGAAAACTCTCTAAGTGCAAGGAATTTGTCTTTTTAAGATTATCTCTCTTCTCTTGCACATAAATAATAGGCACTTGCTACATGTTGATTAAATTGAAATTGATTATTTTTGGATTTTATTTAATTTTTTTTCTCTTTTCAAAATATTATTTATTTTTTTAACATTCTTTTCTTTTCAGATTTTGAGTGTCAGATTCTTCCTCTCCTCTTAGGCCTCCTCCACCCACTGAGAAGGCAAATAATATGATATCAGATAAACATGTGAAATCATGCAGAACATTTCCACATTAGCCATAATGCAAAAAAAAAAAAAAAGCGAGAAGATTATACTTCAGTTTACACTCAAAGTTCAGCAGTTCTCTCTCTGGAGTTAAAAAGCATTTTTTTTGTCATGAGTCCTTTGGAAGTATCTTAGATCACTGTATTGATCAGAATAACTAAGCCTTTCAGTGTGGGTCATCATTACAACATTACTATTACTGTGCACAATAATCTCCCAGTTCTCATTGCTGGGCTTTGCATTATTAGTTCATATAGGTGTTTCTATGTTTTTTTTTTTTCCTGAAACCATCCCCTTCATCATTTCTTCTAGCACAACAGTACTCCATCACAGTCATAAACCACAACTTGTTCAGCCAATTCTCCCATTGATGAGCATCTCTTCAATATCTTATTCTTTGTCACCACAAAAAGAGCTGCTAATGAATATTTTTGTACATATAGGTCCTTTTCCTTTTTCTTTTATGTCTTTGGGGTATAAATCTGCTAGTGAGTGGTATTGCAGGATCAAAGGATATGCACAGTTTTATAGCCCTTTGGGCATAGTTCATTCAGATTGTTCTCCAGAATGGTTGCACCAGTTCACTATTCCACCAACAGCTCATTATTGTACCTCTTTTCCCTCATCTCCTCCTTTAGCATTTTTCATTTCTGATAGGTGTGAGGTGGTACCTTGGAGTTGTTTTAATTTGCTTTTCTCTAATCAGTGGTGATTTAGAATATTTTTTAATATTACTGTAGATAGCTTTGATTTCTCTTTCTGAAAATTGCCTGTTTGTGTCCTTTGACCATATATCAGTTGGGGAATGGCTTTCAGTTTTATAAATTTGACTCAGTTCCCTATGTATTTGAGAAGTGAGGCCTTTATCAGAGAAACTTGCTGTAAAATTTTTTGATATTACTTATTGTCTATGGCAGCACTTTTTTTAATAAAAGCACAGAACATATTATTAGAAAAAAATTAATGGGCTATAAATAATGGTGTGCACACCGATTATTAGACTTCAATCTGGACTTAATTTAAATATATTTATAAGACTCTGGCATAGCCATTGGCCCTAGTTGTGCCTAATGTACATTTCAAGACATCTGTAAAAAACTCATTATGGAAATGTTAAGAATGATAGAATGTATGTGACCTTTGCTTCTCTATAACTGGGAATGCTACCTAAGCAATTGGATTCTATGTGAGAAATTGATAATAATGTAATTTTGAAAAAGAAAATGTTAAATTGAATAGTTTTTATATTATGTTCATTGTAAAAACACATGCTACATTTTATATAGCTGATTTCCCTAGCTCCTGAAAACCCCAATATCCAGTTTCCCCTGGATTAGGTATTAATGTTCTTTCATATTTGAAAGTCTCTGGGACAAAATGGCAGAAATTTAACTATTCACTGTTCCCCCATGGAGTCTTGAAGACCATCAAAAACTCATTTTAGGTTTGTATAACAAAGTATATATCCATGGCAATATGTTCAATAATATCCCAGACAAGAAGGGTAGAAAATTCACAGTCTGTGCCCCTCATGGGTTCTCATTGAACTATAATTATACCCACTTAAAGGACAAATTCATTATCACAGAGCTGTGGATATTTAAAGAAACCGAAGGCAGCTATTCAGTCATGTGTAGGTATCAGCTCATACGTGGAAACTCCTACACAAGCTTTTGAACAGCTACACAGGTAGAACATGGGTCTGCTATATGGCAGCTATATGGGTCGTAACCCCCAATTTAAAAAGTGCTGAATGAGTTGTGAGTGAAAAAAGTTTAAGAAGCCCTGGTCTGTGGTACCTTTTAGCAAAATGTAGTTTCCCTGATTCTCTTCTAATTAGGTCTAATTTTGCTTTATCTTTGTCTGAAATCAAGATTGCCACTCTTGGCCTCTTCAATTCAACTGAAGTATAATAGATTTAACCCTAGCCCTTCATTGCAACTCTGTGTGTGTCTTTCAATTTTAAGTGTATCTCTCTCTCTCTTTTTTTTTTAAAAGGCAATTGGGGTTAAGTGACTTGCCCAGGGTCACACAGCTAGTAAGTGTCAAGTGCCTGAGGCTGAATTTGAACTCAGGTCCTCCTGACTCCAAGGCTGGAGCTTTATCCACTGCACCATCTAGCTGCCCCATAAGTACATCTCTTGTATGTAACATATTGTTGGATTCTGTTTCTGATCTGCTTCCATTCTAAAGTTTAGCTTATCCCTTTCACATTTGTAATTATGATCACTCACTATGCATTTCCCTCCATCCCATTTTCCTCTTTCTCTCTTTTTTTTAATCCTGTCCCTTCTCAAAAGTCTGTCTTGCTTTGGACCACCACTTCCCCCAATCTGCCCTCCTTTCTGTCAGTCCTCCAAATCACTCCCCATCTTCTTCCCCTTTTATTGTCTTCCCCTCCTGCTTCACTGGAAGGTAAGGTAAATTTCTATAACCAGCTGACTGTGTGTGTTATTCCTTCTTTGAGCCAGTTCCAGTGAGAGTAAAGTTCTTCCCCTTCACTGTAAAAGCTCTTTGGTGTCTTTTATGTGAGATAATTTATCCTTTCCCTTCACCTCTGTCCCAGTGAAGCCCTCTTTTTCTCCCCCTAATTTTATTTTTTTAGATATCATCCCCTCATAATCAATTCACACCTGTGCCCACCGACTATGTATACTGCTTCTAACTGCCTTAATAATGATAAAATTTGGGAGCCAAGATGGCAGAGTAAGAGGTGAATCTCTCTTACCCTCCCTTATTAACCCCTGAAAGCCCAGAAAATATCACCCCAGGAAAAACCCTGGAACAGCTGAAGCAGAAGAAAGATGGGGTGCAGCAGTCCAGTAGCCCAGGTAGCTTGAGAGATTAACTGGAAAGGCCCCTCTTACCTTGGGGGAAGGGGAGCAGTACAGAACGGGAGGCATCCGGCAAGCTACTGGAACACCCCACCTCAGCATACCAGGAGGAGCTCCTGAAGCCCAGGTGGTGGAGCAGGCAAACACCAACACGTGGACCCCCGAGTGCCTCATTTAGGGTGGAGGAACCAGTGGAAACCAGCTCAGAAAATCACCAGGTGCCTTGGCATTCTACAGCAACCAGCTCTCCCAATGCCTCAGCAAAACTAAGGGAAGCAGCACTCCAAGGGGCCCCAGGCAGATAAACACCCTACAACATCCATCTGAAAGGAGCTAAAGAAAGCAAAAGGAAGGAAAGGCCTGAGTAATCAGGAATCTCCAGGAACCACACTACCCAATCCTATCCCTGGAGTTCCAGTATTGCTGTTTCCAGCCCAACACTAGGTAAGCTGCCAGAATCCTACAGCCTCCAACTGCCAACATTGGAGGGCCCAGCACACAAAGCCATTGACCAGGCCCTAGATTCCCAACACAAGAAGCTTGGGTCAGTGCCCTCTGCTCCCCGGCAGGAGAGCCCAATCTCTTTAAAGGCCAGGAAATAAGCAAACACCATGAGCAAAAAGAAACGTACGATAGATTCTTATTATGGGAAGAGTGAAGATCAAGGCAGAAATTGTGAAGAGGACAACATTGTCAACAAACCCACATCAGGAACCTCAAAAGGGAATATGAACTGGTCTGAAGCCCAAAAAGCCTTCTTAAAAGAACTCAAGAAGGATTTTAAAAGTCAAATGAGAGAGGTAGAAGAAAAAATGGGAAAAGAAATGAGAGGTATACAAGAGAGAGTCAGTAGCTTGGAAAAGGAAGGACAAAAATTAACTGTAGAAGACAAGTCCTTAAAAAATACAATTGGCCAACTGGAAAAAAAAAGTACACTGAAGAAAACAAGTCCCTAAAAAATATTGACTAACTAGAAAAAAAAGTACATTGAAGTGTGAGGGACTGTCTGATGTTGGCAGCTGCCAGTCGGGTACTGTGGCATGGGTAAGGTAAGATCTGGGTATTTTGGAAGTCGAGGCAGGGACTGTGGTAGGCAGAGTCGTGTGTACTGGGATGAGCTGGATTCGGAGAAGCCATGAGGCAATTGGGCAATGCTATGAGATAAGCTGGGTGCAAGGAAGTAGCCGAGCCTGTGCTCCTGAGGCAAGGGGCGGTGCCACGTGGGAGTGGGATGGCAGAGGACTGAGTTCCCTCTGCTTAGTCCCCTCCCTATATGCAACGTCATCCCCAGATGCCTCTTGTGACCTTCCTGACTTTGTGCAGCACTGACCCAGTCCCCTCCTGAGTCTGACTTCCTAGGTCATGTACTCTTGTCTATGCGTCAATCCCAGATGCCTCCTTCCTGTATCCAATCCTGGCCTCCTACGTCACTCTCCCCCACCTTGGTGTGCTAAACTCAGACAGCCCCTTCCGGTATCTGACCCTACAATCATTGGCTAGTAGCGGGCTGGGGAGGAGGGGCTAAGTAGGTACTTAGGAACAAGCGTGGTCAGAACACACGTGCGCTCTCCCCTGGCTCCTGCCTGTTGCTCTGGCCTTGCTGCTTGGGCTTGCTATGATGGTTTGCTGTGTTGGCCTCTGAATAAAACTCTGGTGTTGGTGCCTTCCGATGGCTTGTCTCTGTGTGGTGATCCGGCTGAGTACCGAAGACCCGGGAATGGGTAAGACTCTGGCGGTGCTCTTCTCTTAGGAGAAGTGGGTACTGGCGCACGACTGGCAGAGGGTCAGCGTGCGGCCCGTATATTGAAGAAAACAAGTCCCTAAAAAATACAATTGGACAAATGGGGAAGGAGCAAGAAGTAAACAATTTGTTAAAAATTAAAATTGAGCAAGTAGAAGCCAGTGACTCTATGATAGGGCAAGAGTAAGTCAAAAACAAAAGAATAAAAAAATAGATGAAAATGTGAAATATCTCATTGGTAAAACAACTGACCTGGAAAATCGATCCAAGAGAGACAATTTAAAAATTATTGGTCTACCTGAAAATCATGATGAAAAAAAGAGCCTGGACAGTATCTTTCAGGAAATCATAAAGCAAAACTGCCCTGAGGTCCTAGAACCAGAGGGCAAAATAGCCATAGAAAGAATATACCAATCACCTCCTGAAAGAGATCCCGAATTGAAAACACAAGGAATGTAGTAGCCAAATTCCAAAATTACCAGGTCAAAGAGAAAATACTGCAAGCAACCAGAAAGAAACAATTTAAATATCATGGAATCATAGTCAGGATTACACAGGGCCTTGCAGCTTCTACATTAAAAGACTGTAGGGCTATGAAATATGATATTCCATTAGGCAAAGGAGCTTGGATTACAACCAAGGATCAACTACCCAGCGAAAATGAGCATGATCTTTCAGGGAAGGAGATAGATATTCAATGAAATAAGGGACTTCCAAACCTTCCTGATCAAAAAACCAGAGCTCAGCAGAAAATTTGATCTTCAAGTACAAGACTCAAGAGAGACATTAAAAGATAAATGAAATAGAAGGAAACAACATGTTATTAATAAGGACAAACTCTTTACATCCCTACAAGGGAAGATGACACTTGTAACTCTTAAGAACTGTATTGTTATTACACCATGTTAAAGGGATATATGTAAAGGGGGTGGGTATGAATTAACTTTGATGTAATGATGAAAAAAATCTAATCAAGTGGGTTAAATGGATCCAAGTAAGGGAATTAATCTGATCTAACTAAGAAAATGTACTGAGAGAAAAGGAAAGGAGGAGGCAGACTAGGGTAAATTACTGCTGGGTAGATGATTCTTGGTTGTAATAATAGCTCCTTTGCCCTCCAGAATATCATATTCCAAGCTTTCTGATCCTTTAATGTAGAAGCTGCTAAATCTTGTGTAAACCTGACTGTGGCTCCATGATATTTGAATGCTTTCTTTCTGGCTGCTTGCAGTATTTTCTCTTTGACCTGGAAGTTCTGAAATTTGGCTATCGTTGTTCTGGGAATTTTCATTTTGGGCTCTTTTTCAGAAAGTGATCAGTAGATTCATTCATTTTCTATTTTGCCCTCTGAATCTAAGATATTGGGTCAGTCTTCCTTTAAAATTTTTTGAAATATAATGTCTAGAATCTTTTTTTATCATACTTTTCAGGTAGTCCAAAAATTCTTAAATCATCTCTCCTAGATCTATTTTCCAAGTCAGTTGTTTTTTCCAGCGAGCTATTTCACATTTTTTTCTATTTTTTTTTTCATTATTTTGCTTTTTTTTGTTGTTGTTTCTTGAAGGCTCATGGCATCATGAACTTGTACTTGCCCAAATTTTAATTTTTAAGGAGTTTCTTCTTTTTTTTATTTTTTAAAATTAATTAATTTATTTTTAGTTTTCAACGTTCACTTCCATAAGATTTTGAGTTCCAAATTTTCCCCCATCTCTCCCCTCCCCACACCCCAAGACGGCGTGCATTCTGAATCCCTCTTCTTTGAATCTGCCCTCTCTTATATCACCTCCACCTTCTCTTATCCCTTTCCCTTCTGTTTTCCTGTAGGGCAGGACAGATTTCTATACCCCATTGCTTGTATATCTTATTTCCCAGTTGCATGTAAAAATAATTTTAACATTCATTTTTAAAATTTTAAGTTCCATATTCTCTCTTTCTTCCTCCCAATCCATCCTTATTGAGAAGGCAAGCAATTTGATATAGGTTATACATGTGTAGTCATGCAAAACACTTCCATAATAGTTATGTTATGAAAGATAAATGTAATTCCCTCCATCCTATCCTGCTTACCCATGTATTCTGTTCTCTCCTTTGACCCTGTCCCTCCTCAAAAGTGTTTGCTTCTGATCACCCCCCTCCACCAGTTTGCCCTCCCTTCTATCATCCACCCCTCTCTTATCCCCTTTCCCCCTATTTTTCTTTAGAGTAAGATAGATTTCCATACCCAATTGAGTGTGTATATTATTCCCTCCTTAAGCCAAATCTGATGATAGTAAGATTAATTTATTCTCTCTACCTCCTCCTCTTCTCCTCCACTGTAAAAGCTTTTTCTTTCCTCTTTTATGTGAGATAATTTACCCTATTCTATCTCTTCCTTCCTCCTCCCAGTACAATTCTCTCACCCCTTAATTTTATTTTTTACATATCATCCCTTCATATTCAACTCACCCTATGCCCTCTGTCTACACACACACACACACACACACACACACACACACACACACACACACTCCCTACAACTACCTTAATACTGAGAAAGGTCTCATGAGTTGCAAATACCATCTTTCCATGTAGGAATGTAAACAGTTCAACTCTAGTAAGTCTCTTAGGATTTCTCTTTCTTGTTTACCTTTTCAAGCTTCTCTTGAGTCTTGCATTTGAAAGTCAGATTTTCTATTCAGCTCTGGTCTTTTCATCAAGAATGCCTGAAAGTCCTTTATTTCATTGAATGTCTATTTTTTCCCCTGAAGGGTTATACTCAGTTTTGCTAGGTAGGTGATTCTTGGTTTTAATCCTAGCTCCTTTGACCTTCAGAATGTCATAATCCAAGCCCTCTGATCCCTTAATGTGGAAGCTGCTAAATCTTGTTTTATCCTGATTGTGTTTCCACAATACTTGAATTGTTTCTTTCTGGCTGCTTGCAATATTTTCTCCTTGACCTGGGAACTCTGGAATTTGACTATAATATTCCTAGGAGTTTTCCTTTGGGGATCTCTTTCAGGAGGTGATTGGTGGATTCTTTCCATTTCTATTTTACCCTCTGGTTCTAGGATATCAGGGCATTTTTCTTTGATAATTTCTTGAAAGATGATATCTAGGTTCTTTTTTTGATCATGGCTTTCAAATAGTCCACTACATTTTAAATTATTATTCCTGGATCTGTTTTCTAGATCAGTTGTTTTTCTAATGAGATATTTCACATTGTCTTCTATTTTTTCATTCTTTTGGTTTTGTTTTATAATTTCTTGATTTCTCAAAGAGTCATTAGCTTCCATTTGCTTCCGTTCTAATTTTTAGATTATTTTCTTCAGTGAGCTTTTGGACCTCCTTTTTCATTTGGCCAATTCTGCCTTTTAAGGCATTCTCCTCATTGGCTTTTTGGACCTCTTTTGCCATTTGGGTTAGTCTATTTTTAAGGTGTTATTTTCTTTAGTACTTTTTGGAGTCTCCTTTAGCAAGCTGTTGACTTTTTTTTCATGATTTTCTTGCATCATTCTCATTTCTCTTCCCAGTTTTTCCTCTACTTCTCTTACTTATTTTTCTTTTTTTTATTAACTTATTTTGATTTATTAACCATCACTTCCAGAAGCTTTTGAGTTTTAAATTTTTCTTCTCCTCTCTTCCCCCTTCCCTCCCCAAGACGATGCGTGATCTGATACAGGCTATACATATACATTCCTATTAAACATATTTTCATATTAGTGATGTTTCTTACTTTTTCAAAATCCTTTTTGAGCTCTTCCATGGGCTGAGACCAATTTATATTTTTCTTGGAGGTTTTGGATGTAGGAGCCTTGACTTTGTTGTCTTCTTCTGGTTATATATTTTGATCTTCTTTGTCACCGAAGTAAGATTCTATAGTCTGAGTTTTTTACTTGGCTTTTAAACAAGGACACAGGCATCTTCCCATGTTTGTGTTGGGGAAGGAGAGAGAGGAGGAAAGCAAATAGTGAAAACAACATGATGTTCTTGGTTAAGGAGTTGAAGAGATGTGGAATGGATTTAGAGTAGAGGAAAATTTGCTCATAATGAAGTAGATTTTTGAAGATATTCAAATAGTAATGGATATGGGGTTAATGGCTTAGAGTGAGGACAACAGGAATGAGAAACTTGGGTCTCATATGTGTGTATGTGAAACAGGAATGAAAGAAGGCCACTGTGATGAAAGGCAGAATGGAGGTACATGTTCAAGAAGTAAGGAAGAATGAGGTGATGGGATGCTGTTTCTCATAGAGCAAGGCAGATGGAAAAATTATTGGACCACCAGGTACATGAGAAGAATGAAGAAGACATTTCATTATTCAGATAATCTTCAAATGTACATGTTGGGATCTTGTATTTTCCACAACTTTCAGTTATTTGCTTTGTTATAAAGTTGTTGTTTTTTGTGAAATATTGCTTTTGAAAGCCTGCCAGTTCTCTTTTCATGTCCTCATTGTGTATAGATTGTTCTCATAAGGATTTTAGATAGATAGGAAAGTAGGCATATTTGGGTCAGTAATTATGTGTAGTCAAACAAAACAGATTATTTCCATGTTGACTAGGTCCAAAAAGGGTCTTATTTTGTACTCGTAGTCTTTTCCTTCTCTGTCAGCAGATGACTAACATGTTTCATCATTAGTCCCCTGGGATTGTAGTTGGTCATTAAGATGATCAGAGTTCTTGAGTCTTTCAAAGTTATTTGACTTTACGATTTTGTTCTTTTTTGTATAAATTGTTCTCCTGACTCTGCTCTCTTCCTAGGTTTTTCTGAAACCATCCCCTTCACTGTTCCTTATGGTACAATTGTATTTCATCACATTGTAAGCTATTCTCCATTTGCCACTGCAAAATAAGCTATAAATATTTCTGTGCATCCTCAGTAAGTTTGTTTTACTTAGGAATATTACTTCTTTCTTATTCTCCCCACTTTCTAATTTCCCCTTTCCCTTCTATTTCCTTGTTGAGTGAAATGTATTTCTGTACCCAACTCTGTGTGTGTGTCCATCCCTTTCTCCTTTTTTGTATAAGATTTACACTGTTATATCCCAGTTATGTGATGTAATTTTCACTAACTTTCCCTCCATCCCCCACCACTAGTGTATTTCTTTTTCTCCACTTTTCCATTCTTCTTTTAAGATCATCCAGATACAACAGAACCATTTCCAAGTTTTCTGTCAGTTATACTATGATCCCTGATGAAAATAGAGTTCAGAGGTGACACATGTATCATCTCCCCTTATTAGAATGGAAGCTGTTTATCCATGTTTTATTCCTCATGGTTGGTGCTCATTCATGTTTCCCTTTTTATATTTTTCTGACTCCTGTGTTTGGACTTAAAAGTTTTTACTCAGGTGTTGTCATCAAGAACTCTTGGAAGTCCTATATTTCATTAAGGGTCCATTTTTTTCTCCTTTATGATTATACTCAGTTTTGCTGGGTAAATTATTCTTTTCTTTTCTTTTTGGTAAGGCAATTGGGGTTAAGTGACTTGCCCAGAGTCACACAGCTAGTAAGTGTTATGTTTCTGAGGCTGGATTCGAACTCGGGTCCTCCTGACTCCAGGGCCAGTGTCCTATCCACTTCGCCACCTAGTGGCCTCCAAAGGTAAGTTATTCTTGGTTGTATGCCTATATCCTTTGCCTCTAAGATGTCAAAACTGAGGCCCATTACAGTAATTCTGGACGAGATTAAGATGTACTTGCAAAATGCTTAACAAAATGGGGTAGCCAGGTGGCGCAGTGGAAAGAGCACCAGCCTTGGAGTCATGAGGTCCTGAGTTCAAGTCCGGCCTAAGACACATAACACTTACTAGCTGTGTGACCCTGGGCAAGTCACTTAACCCCATTGCCTAGCTCCCTCCCAAAAAAAAAATACTTAACAAAATAAATAAAAATACAATACAACATCAATAATGTTAATTTGTGGTTTTCTAAGTCACTGTGCAGCTGCATGGATCTATTTGTATTTGAATTTTGTACCCGCTGTTCTAAGTTCTCTGTTTATTTTGTAGTGATGTGTGCTGCTAAATCAATGTGTGATTCTGACTATCTCCTTGGTACTTGAATTCTTTCTTTTTGGCTGTGTATTTTTTTATTTGACTGGAAAACTCTAAATTTTATCTCTAATGTTCCTGAGAGTTTTCATTTTGGAGTCTCTTTCAAGCAAAGAACAGTGGTTTCTTTCTGTTTCTCATTTGCCCTTAAGGTCTGAAAGTTCTTTACATTTTTCTTCTATGTTGTCCAGGCTCCTTTTTTTTGTACATGGATTTAAGATAATCCTTGCATTTTCTCTTTGATTTGTTCTCCAGATCAGTTTTTGCTGTGAGATAACTCAGTTTTCTTCTGTTTGTTTTTTCAATCTTTTGATTTTGTTTTAATATTTCTTACTGTCTTATAGAATCATTGACTTCTGTTGGTACATTCTAGTTTTCAGTTTGCTTTATAATTTTTTCTTTATTAGCTCTCGTTTCTTTTCCAATTTTTTTTATCTAGAGCTCTCATTTCATTGAAAAATATTTCTTAACTCTTTTTTTTTTCTTTTAACTTCAACTCTTCCAAGAAATCTAGTTAAATTGTGCTCAACCTGTGTTTTTCTTTGAGGCTGTGTAGACATTTTGGAGTCATTATTTTCTTCTGAGTTTATATCCTGTGTGTCCCTGTCACTGTAGTTGAATTGTATGGTAGGATTCTTTTTAGTTTGTTTACTCATTCTTCCATCCTACTCCTGATTTCAAAATTCATGTTGGGGCCAAGCTCTCAACAGTTTCTGGAGCAAATGTCTGGTCTGATCCTTCTTCTTTCTTGGTCCAAAGCAAAATCTGATTGCTGCCCCCTTCCTCCTCTGCTATCTTGGCTCTGCTTCTCAACAAGCATTTTTTGAGTGCTTATTTTGTATGATGATCCATGCTAAATACTGGAATACTTACCAATTTGTTGTACTTTGAAAATCAGTTGTTTGGTTTTTTGGTTTTGGGGTTTTTTTTTTTTGCTTTTATTAATTTATTTATTTTTAGTTTTCAACATTCACTTCCATAAGATTTTGAGTTTTAAATTTTCTCTCCCTTTCTCTCCTCCCTCCTCCCCAAGACAGTATGCAATCTGATATAGGCTCTATTTAAACATTCATATTAAGTATATTTTCACATTAGTCATGATGTAAAGAAGAGTTAGGACTAATGGGAGGAAACATTAGAAAGAAGAAACAAAATAAAATAAAGCAGTACAAGAAAACGAGAGCAAATAGTTTGCTTTGATCTGCATTCAGACTCCATACTTCTTTCTTTGGATGTGGATAGCATTTTCCATCATGAGTCTTTTGGAGATGTCTTAGATCCTTGCATTGCTGAGAAGAGCTAAGTCTATCAAAGTCGGCTGTTACTATGTACAATGTTCTCCTGATTCTGCTCATTTCACTCAGCATCAGTTCATATAAGTCTTTCCAGGTTTTTCTGAAGTCTACCTGCTCATCATTTCTTATAGCACAATAGTATTCCATCACATTCATATACCACAAGTTGTTCAGCCATTCCCCAGTTGATGGGCATCCTCTCAGTTTCCAATTTTTTGCCACCACAGAAAGAACTGCTATAAATATTTTTGTTCATGTGGGTTCTTTTCTCGTTTTTATGATCTCTTTGGGATATAGGCCTAGAAGTGGTATTGCTGGGTCAAAGGATATGCATATTTTTATAGTCCTTTGGGCATAGTTCCAAATTGCTCTTCAGAATGGTTGGATCACTTCACAATTCCACCAACAATGCATTAGTGTTCCAATTTTCCCACATCTTCTCCAATATTTATCATGAAAATAAGTTGTCTTGTGCCATCAAAATTTTACCATCTCCAGCGCAGGCCTCTCCTGCATATGGATAGTCCAGGTGCTTTTTACCATCCTTGTTTTTCTTTAGCACAATTTATGCCTGCTAACACATCTTGGGACTGTGATGTTATGATGAAGAGTTGCTATAAAAATCTTGTTATCTGGGCAACTAGGTGGTGCAGTGGATAGAGCACCAGTCCTGGAGTCAGGAGGACTTAAGTTCAAATTCGGTCTCAGACTGGACAATTGACACTTACTGGCTGTGTGACCCTGGGCAAGTCACTTAACCCCATTGCCTAGCCCCCCCCCAAAAAAAATCTTGTTATCTTTCCCATTTTTGTTGCCTTCCTTCCACTTTCAGCCTGAGAGAACTGTAGGTTGGGTATTAGTAACAAGCTCTCAAATTGGATTAAGGATTTTACATATAAAATTGCATTGATAATTGTAAAGAAAGTAAAATTATTTTCCCATTTTAAAGTGTCTCATAAAAGACAGAAGTGTTCATTTAACAAATCGGACTCATGAATTTTTTTTTTTAATTTTTATATCAGATACAGGGTTTAGGTCAAGTGAGAAATGAAATTTCAGGTTTAGAAAACCAAATTTAGGAGTTGCACTTGTTGTTAAGTTGTTTTTCAGTCATGTCTAACTCTTCTTGATCCCATTTGGGGTTTTCTTGGCAAAGATGCTGGAGTGGTTTGCTATTTCCTTCTCCAGCTCATTTTAAAGTTGAAGAAACTAAGGTAAACAGGGTTAAGTGACTTACCCAGGGTCATATAGCTAGTAAGTGTCTGAGGCTGGATTTGGACTCAGGAAAGGCCCAGCACTTTATCCATAGCGCTACCCAGCTTCCCTGCTAGCAGTTGTACTAAATTGTATTAGGTCTTGTTACTGGCAAATTGTAGCAGAATTATCTAAGGATTTCTGCAAATGATTTGGAACTAGAGAAACAGAACCCTCTTCAGAGTTGACCTGAAAATGAGGCCTATTCCAGAATGTTCAAGAGAAAATATTTCCAGGGACCAGATGACCACAAGAGACATCTGGGACTCAGGACAAAAATTTGATGATTAAATGGACATTAGGAATGGGTGACTAGGACACAATGGGACTTGATGTTATTTCATATTGATGGATCATCATTGTATCGCTTTGGCATTTTGTTTCATGGTGTTTGTATTTGCTGAGTATTCACAAAAGTAGTCCACTGTGAGACCTCTAAGCAGTTTAATCTGTAGCCTGACTTAATATGCTTAGACAGTCTATTTAACAAGGTTTGTATATCATCATTACTGTTCTTCAGACCTGTGTGAGCTGTTGTACTGAGCTAGGTGACAGAATGCTTCCCAGTGATCTTTTCTTCGTATGTAATGTTGATGTGAGCACAAGCACATTAAAAATCTTATAAATTTGGCTTATAAGTAAGTGATCTGTGGGAGAAGTGGGTTGATCTCTTCCCTTATGAATCAAAGTGGGGGAACTGAGACAATTAGGGAAATTATGTGAACCAAATTGACTCCATTGTGGAAAACTGACTCCATTTTGAGACCTAAGTGTAATTTTCCTGTAAATTGCACCTGCTTGCTAATGGTGGGAATTGAGTGACATCCTGCTTCACATCTGGAAAAGGCCACCTGCTCACTCTTACCCCCTCCCAACTCTTTTTTTGGCTAGGCAATGGGGTTAAGTGACTTGCCCAGGATCACATAGTTAGTATCAAGTGTCTGAGGCCGGATTTGAACTGAGGTCCTCCTGACTCTAGGTGCTCTATCCAATGCGCCACCTAGCTGCCCTCGCCCCTCCCAACTCTTGAAACTCACTTATCCCTCTCCCAATTCAGAAAGCCCCTAATCTTTCCTCCAATTAGAAATCAGATCACCCGATCTCATATCCTGGTTTATATCCCGTTAATTGTTTTCTTTTATTGCATAAAAAATCTGTCTTCCCCTATATTTGGGGTCCAATGCCAAACTGAAGAGGCCTGCTCCCAATTTGTTATGCAGTTGGCATGCATTGCTTAATAAATCAATATGCTTGGACACTTGAACCTTTGTTTCCTCAGTTATTTCAGATTTCACTCATCACAAGCCTTAAATACATTTGGAAAAACTTTATTTAGTTGGGTCTCTCACTAAGCTTTGTTTTTTTAAAAATCTATTTTAAATTTTTGTTTATTTTCTTTTTTCTCTCTTATTTTTTCCCAATTACATGTACAGTTTTTTTAAACATTCATTCTTAAAATTTTGAGCTGCAAATTCTTTCCATGCCTCCCTCCCTTTCCCCCTCTTTGAGAAGACAAGCAATTTGCTATAGATTATACATGTGCAGTCATGCAAAAATGTATTTTCATATTAGCTATGTCATCAAGGCAAACAGAACCCCCTCCCCCCAAAAAAGGGGGGGGGGAGTAAAAGTTTCAATCTTCATTCAGACTCCATCGATTCTTTCTCCGGAGGTGGGAAGTATTTTTCATCATAAGTCCATCAGAATTGTCTGAGATCATTGTGTTGCTCAGAATAGCTAAGTCATTCACAATTGATCATCATACAGTATTCTGTTCCTGTGTACAGTGTTCTGGTCTGCTCACTTCAGTTTGCATTAGTTCATGTAAGTCTTCCCAGGTTTTTCAGAAGGCATCCTACTCACCATTTTTTCTGGCACCGTAGTATTCCATCACAATCATATACCACAGCTTGTTTAGCCATTCCCCACCTGATGGAATCCCATCAATTTCCAATTCTTGGCCACCACAAAAAGAGCTGCTATAAATATTTTTGTAGGTATAGGTCCTTTTCCTTTTTCTTTGATCTATTTGGCACACACACCTAGTAGTGGTATTGTTGGGTCAAAGGGTATGCACAATTTTATAGCCCTTTGGACATAGTTTCAAATTGCTCTACACAGTAGTTGAATCGGTTTACAACTCCACCATTGATACTTTAATGTCCCACTTTTCCCACATCTTCTGCAACATTTATCATTTTCCTTTTCTGTCATATTAGCCAATCTGATAAGTATGAAGTGGTACCTCAGAGTTGTTTTAATTTGCATTTATCTAATCAATAGTGATTTAGAACTTTTTTTTTCATATAACTATAGATAGCTTTGATTTCTTCTTTTGAAAACTGCCTGTTCATATCCTTTGACTATTTATCAGTTGGGGCATGATTTGTCTTATAAATTTGACTCAATTCTCTATGTATTTGAGAATAAGGCCTTTATCAGAAAAACTGTAAATTTTTTTTTCTGTAGTTTCCTGCTTTCCTTCTAATCTTTGCAGCATTGGTTTTGTTTATGCAAAACCTTTGTAATTTAATGTAATCAAAATTATCCATTTTATGTCCCATAATGCTCTCTATATCTTGGTTTGTCAAAAATTCTTCCCTTAGGGAAGAATTAGGGGAGCAAGGAAAATTTTCCATGCTTTTTTTCCCGTGCTCCTCTAATTTACTTATGATAATCACCCTGTATGTCTAAATTATGTGCCCCTTTTGGCCATATTTTGGTATACAATGTGAAAGGTTGTTCTATACCTAGTTTCTACCAAACTGCTTTCCAGTTTTCCCAGCAGTTTTAGTCGGATAGTGAGTTATTGTCCCAAAAGCTTGAATCTTTGGATTTATCAAACATTTGATTATTATTGTCATTTAGTACTGTGTGTTATGTACTTAATCTATTCCACTGATCCATCACTCTGATTCTTAGCCAGAACAAGATTGTTTTGATGATTACTGCTTTGTAATGTAGTTTGAGATCTGGTGTTATTAGGCCACTTTCCTTGACATTTTAAAAAACTGACTCCCTGGGACAGCTCAGTGGCGCAGTGAATAGAGTTGTGGCCTTGGAGTCAAGAGTTCAAATCCGACCTCACACACTTGACATTTACTAGCTGTGTGACCCTGGGCAAGTCATTTAACCCCATTGCCTAGCAAAAAATAAAAACAAATGTAAAAAAAAAAATTGATTCCCTTGATATTCTGTCTTGACCTTTTGTTCTTCCAGATGAATTTTTTAAATTTTTATTAATTTATTTTGATTTATCAACAATCACTTCCATATGCTTTTGAGTTTAAAATTTTTCTCCCCACCACCTTCCCCATGACGGTGCACAGTCTGATATAGGCTATACATATACATCCAGATGAATTTTTACAATTATTTTTCCTAGCTCTATAAAATAATTTTTTGGTAGTTTGGCACTAAATAAGTAAATTAATTTAGATAGAATTGTCATTTTTATTATATTGGATCAGTCTACCTATGAACAGTTAATGTCTCTCCAGTTAATTAGTTGTGACTATTTGTTTGAAAAGTGTTTTGTAGTTGTGTTCATCTAGTTCCTGGGTTTGTGTTGGCAGGTAGATTTCTAAGTGTTTTTTATTGTCTGCACTTCTTTTAAATGGGATTTCTCTTTTTACTCTTCCTTCTGGACTTTGTTGGTAATATATAAAAATGCTGGTGATTTATGTGGGGTTATTTTATATCCTACAACTTTGCTAAAATTGTTAATTATTTCAACTAATTTTTTAGTTGATTCTGTAAGTGTTTTATCATATCATCTGCAAAGAGTGATACTGTGTTTCCTTATTGCATATTCTTATCCCTTCAATTTTTTTTTCTTCTCTTACTGCTCTAGCTAGCATTTCTAGTACAATAGTAAATTATAGTGGTGATAATGAGCATCCTTGCTTTACCCCGATCTTCTTAGGAAGGCTTCTAGCTTATTCCCATTACAGATAATTCTTTCTGGTGGTTTTAGATAAATACTACTTATCCTTTTGAGGAACGCTTCATTTATTCCTGTGCTTTTAGCGTTTTTAGTAAGAATGAGCTTTGTATTTTATCAAAAGCTTTTTCTTCAACTATTGAGATAATCATATGATTTTTGTTGACTAAGCTTTCTTTAAACTTGTTTTTCTCTCCTCTGACTCTTGCTGCAGGATAGTGTTCATAATCTTCTACCATTCTTCTGTAATACTAGCAAACAAATTTATGTTTTAAACCAGCATTGTCCTTGGTGCTACCATAGGTCTGTACTATACAAGGAGATTATTGGCTGACTGAGGCAATTTCTAGACTCATTTGATATCAATCTTACGGCAGTTGATTTCCATCAGAATATCAATTAAATTTCTGTTTCAAACTGTTTTGTCTTGACATCTTTTTCATTTCCTATTGTTATATCATTACCTAATTTAAGTAGGTCAGTTTAAAGTTAGCATGGTGCTTGGCACATAATAAGCAATGAATAAATTCTTATTGACTTATTTTAATTGCACACCATATTTTTAAAATTTTTTATTAAGAGACTGAACCCAAAGTAATCCTTCTTTTGGTGGCAACCTTCTGGTGACAGACATTTCCAAACTTAGCTGAGTTCTTTCTCAGACCAGTTTTTCCAGCTTCCAACTGCACCAAACCTGCTATAGCTTACATTCCATCAGCATTGCCTTTAAGAACCTAGAGCCCCTTCTAAACTGCAATGGGATGTTGATGTATGACTTGAGTGGAGTTTGATTTGAGTGAACCACGGGAAAGGTATTCTTAGTATCTTAAGTTTTACTGCACAGCCAATACCATCTTAATCAATCTCTGAATATTGACCTTTTTAATTTTCTTATGCAGCATAGGCACACCAGCTCTATCCAGGACATTGATACTTAAATTCATATTTTTTTACGTGGTTTAGCTATTAAATTTGATAGTTCAATAAATTTGATAATTAGAGATGTAAAGTCTAACCATTTTAGAAAAATTATTCTCTCTCTCTCCTGTGTGTATATATCTGTATGTATATCTATCTATCTATATTTTTTTTAACTGCCCAGTAGGCTTTTTTTAGTCTAGGAGGACTCATTCTTTAGGCCCTTCAGGATAGATGAAGTGTTAAAGAAGGGTGTTAGTGTTACGGAAGATACAAGTGAAGATTTAGGAAAAAAAAATCTCATTTCTTCTTAGGTGATTCTTTCCTCTAGCAAAATAAAGTCAGATTCCTTGAAGAAAACTTCTTCGCTAATGTAGAATGTCTTCATTATGACTCAAACATCTGGAAATACTGATCCTTCTTTCTGCATATTTAATATATTAAAGGGGACATCTTTAAAAGTCCAGTATATTTCTTAAAATAGATTTAACTTATTTACTTTCCATTATGTGTAATAGATTCTTCCAATTTGGAAATAAACTCCTTCATTGCCCGAGGGGAGTATTAGAAGGGAAAAGACTAAGTGGAAAATTAAATTATTTTTTTTTCTTTTGCCATGTAAGTAAATAGACTTTCATTTACTTTTTTCCTCCTTCAGTGATCATTCAGTATTAAAGAGTTGATTGGCTTTTAGGAGAAAGCAACATCACAGATTACTTCCCTATATGCCTTGCAAATACTGTAGCTCATATTTAGAGCAGTACTTCTTGAAAGTTTTCTTTCTGTAGCAACTTACATTTCTGTTGTGCTTTAAGATCCCTAATAACAAAGGTAAATAGTACAGGTAGTTATCCTTATTTTAGATGTAAGAAAACTGAAGTTCATAGAGTTTTGTCATTTGCTTAATCACTCAGCAACTAACAGACCCATAATTTGAAAAAAGTCTCCCAAGTCTAGCATTCTGCATTACACCTAGATAATACTTGTCAGCTTAGTTGTATTATTCTCACCGTCCTAGCCATCATTCTATCCATTCAAGCTGTCGTCATTGTCCTACTCATACTACCCATATACCAAAGCCACCTTTGTGTTATGTATCCAGTCCTAAATCTCTGACTCTTTGCTTTTAGAAAAATAATTTGGAGTATATTCTTTTGCTAGTAGATAGTAGGATCATATATTTAGGCCTGGAAGGGACTTCAGGCCAATTAGTCTAAAATCTTCTTTTTACTGATAAGGCATCCAGTACCCAAAAAGTTTAAGTTATTTGCCCAGTTACACATATAGGAAATAGCAGAGCTGTGAGTTGTAACCAGATATTCTAACTCCAGAGATACTCCATGAATTTAGGTTTATAATTTGGCCTCCAGTCCATTGCTTTTTATGTTGTTTCTTTCATTATCCTCATTTTACTATTTTTGTCAGGTTTCTCTACCTCTCTTAAATTTTGCTGTTAAATTTAGAATTGTACACCATCTAACTAAGGGATCTGAAGAATCAGACTTTTATTTTAGAAGTTAAAAAAAATTTAGTGATATTTTATTTTTATGTGACCCACATTTCCCTCTATCTCCCCCTGCCTTTCTAGAGAGCCATCCTTTATAACATAGAATAAAAGAGGAAAAAAAAATTCAACATAACTAACACATGAAAAAAAAATCTGACCTTATATTCAATATTCCACTCAAAGTCCCACACATTTCCAAAGTGGGAGAGAAGGACTTCTCATTTCCTCTTTGGGTCCAGGTTTGGTCATTATGATTTTTAATTATTTTCAATTACCAAGTATTTATTTTTCTCCCACTTCTCCCACAACGAAGAAAGAAAAAGAAAACTCTTAACAGCAAATAGATACACAACTGTGTGTTTGTGTGTTTATGACCAAGTAAGATAATTTCCTGTATTGACAATGTCCAAAAAATGTGCGTCTCTTTCTGCAAATTTAGTCTAGATTTGTTCCTTATCATTTTACAGCACTGAGTTTCAATTTTTTTATTGTTATGCTGTTCTTTCCTTTTTTCATAGAAGCAATCTTTGTGTGAGATGTTCCTGATTCTGCTTGCTGTACTTCGCATCAGTTCATGGAAGACTTACCATCCTTCTTTATATTCATAATTTTTATAATGTATTATAGTATTATTCCTTTACATTCATGTATTAAAATTTGAATCAATAAAAAGAAATGGGAAGGTAAGGGGCCTAGTAATATCAGATCTCAAACTATACTACCAACCTGTAATCATCAAAATTATTGGTACTGGATAAGAAATAAAGAGGTTGATCAGTAAAACTGTTTAGGTACACAATTTATAGAAACAAATGCGCACAGAAACTTAGTGTTTGATAAACCTAAAGATCCTAGCTATTGGGGCAAGGACAGCTTGGAAAACTAGAAAATAGCCTTACAGAAACTGGGCATTAGGGTCTCATACTATACTAAAATAAGTTCAGAAAGGGTACAGGATTTACACAAAGGGTAAAAACATATTTTTCTTTCTTTTTTTTCTTGTCCCACCCCACCTTCCCCTCAGGACAATGTCAGTGTGGAAATGTTTTGCATGACATGTGTAATGGGCATTGTATTTCTTGCCTTATAGGGGTTAGGGAGTGGTGAGGGGAGGAAGAGAATTTGGAACTGAAAATGAAATTGAATAAAAATAAATAGGAAGGAAGGAAAGAAAAAGGAAGAAACTAAAAAGCACCAGTTTTAGAGTAAGAAGACCCCTCCAGTTTTATTCCTGTCTCCACTACCTATCTTGGTGACAAACAGTGTAGGTGTCCAGTGGTTAGGGAATGGTAAAAACAAGTCCTGCCCCCCTACTTCTAACTCCGTCCCCTGAATTAGCGACATTCCTCCCCCCACCCCACCCCCCCAAAAAAAGGAAAAAGAAAAAGAGAAAAATTGCTTCAGTTTGTACTCTGATTCGATCAGTTATCTATCTGAAGGTAGAAAGCAATTGCATCAGCAGCCTTTTGGAATTTTAGTGGATTGTTATGTTGATCAGAGTTACCAGGTCTTTCGCAATTGATTATCTTTACAATATTGCTTTGCTTTGTAAATTGTTCTCCTGCTTGTGTTCACTTCATTTTGAATCAGTTCATGTAAGCCTTCCTAGGTCTTTCTGAAATAATCCCTTTCACTCTTTCTTACAGTACCAAAGTATTCCATCACATTCGTATACCATAATTTGTTCAGCCCGATGGGCGTCTCCTCAGTTTCCAGTTCTTTGCCACCACAAAAAGAGCTTCTTTAAATATTTCTGTACATATGGGTTCTTTTCTTTTTCCTTTGTTCTCTTTTTGGGGTTAAGACATAGTAGTGGTGTTGCTGAGTCTATGCATAGTTTAATAGTATTTAGGTCATAGTTCCAAATTGTTTTCCAGAATGGTTAGATTTTTCACAGCTCCACTGACAGTTCATTAGTGTATCTATTTTTCTCACACCCTCCAGCATGTCATTTTCCTTTTCTGTCATCTTAGCCAATCTGATGGATGTGAAATAGTACCTCAGGTTTTATTTCTTCCTCTGCAGATGTTCATTTATATCACTTGACTATTTATTAATTGGGGAATAGCTCTTATTCTTATAAATTTGGCTCAGTTCCCTCTATGTTTGAGAAATGAGACCTTTATCAGAGAAACTTGCTGCAGTTTTTCTACCCCAGTTTCCTGCTTTTCTTCCAATTTTGGCTGCGTTGGTGCATTTGCATTTGTGCAAAACATTTATAACTTGATATAATCAGACATCCATTTTATCTCCAGTGAACCTCTCTATCTCTAGTTTAATCATGAACTCTTCACTTATCCATAGATCAGGTAATTTCTTTCATGCTCCACTAATTTGCAAATCATATACCCTTTTTGAGCTTGTCCTGGTATACAGTGTGAGTTGCCAATGCCTAGTTTCTGTGAGGCTGTTTTCTAGTTGTCCAAGCAGTTGTTGTCAAACATTGAGTTCTTGCTAGGATCTTTAGGTTTACCAAACACTAGGTTTCTGTGCACATTTATTTCTATAAATTGCATACCTAAACTGTTCCATTGATTGACTTCTCTATTTACTCAGTGTCAAATTGTTTCGATGATTACAACTTTGTAGTATTCTTTGAGATTTGGTACTGCTAGGGCCCCTAACTTTACATTTTTTTCATTGATTCCCTTGATCTGCATGATCTTTTATTCCTCCAAATGAATTTTATTATTTTTTCTAACTCTGTAAAATAATTCTTTGGCAACTTAACTGGCACGTAACTGAATAAGTAAATTGTTAGTATTGTCATTTTTATTGTAATATCTCTCTATTTATATTTGTCTTTATTTATTTGAAGAGTGTTTTGTAATTGTGTTCATATAGTTCCTGTGTGTGCCTTGGCAGGTAGTCTCCCAAGTATTTTACACTGTCTGCAGATATTTTAAATGGAATTTCTCTTTGTATCTCTTCCTGCTGGATTTTGTTGGTAATATATAGAAATGCTCATGGGTTGTATGAGTTTATTTTATATCCTGCAACTTTGCTGAAGTTGTTAATTGTTTCACCTAGATTTTTGGTTGAAAGTAAACCATCATATCATCTTCAAAAAGTGACAGTTTTGTTTCCTCATTGCCCAAACTCATTCCTTTTTTTTTTTCTTGTCTTATTGTTACAGCTAGCACTTCTAGTATAATATTGAATAATAATGGTGATAATGCATAATTGCTTTGCCTCTAATCTTACAGGACAGGGTTCTAGTTTATTCCTGTAAGTTAATTCTTGCTCTTGGTTTTAGATAGATACTACTTATCATTTTAAGAAAAATTCCATTTATTCTGTGCCTTCTAGTGTTTTTAATAGGCATGGATATTTTATTTTGTCATAAGCCTTTCTTGCGTCTCTTAAAATAATCATGATTTTTGTTGTTTTTGTTACTGATATGTTCAGTTATGCTCATAGTTTTCCTAATATTGAACTAGCCCTGCAACTGATGCATTCTGACTACAACTCTTTGAATGTATATACCCATACCCCCCTTTTTGAATTTGTATAAGTCAATCTTTTTACCTCATAGCCTCATTGAAAAAAAGTAAAATAAAATAGTGGGTAATTTAGGAATTGTTGGTCTTAGGTGGAACTAGGTAGATTCTGAATTATAAAACATAATATTAGAGGTGGAAAAGACCTTGGAAATAAGCTACTCCAAATCTCTCTTTGTAGTAACAATTTCCATTCTGGAGCCACAGCCTTATAAATAGGGAACTTTTCTTTGTAGTCTCTGTTTTCTGAGAAGACTGCTATTATAGTTATTCTTTTTTTAATTAAATTTTTTTTTCAATTAACAAAAATCTGTCCTCTCTCCTCACCTCTCCCTCCCTGCATAAAAAAAAAGAACTTTTCTAACAAATATACACAGTAAAGCAAAACAAATTGCCACATCAGCCATGTTCAAAAAATGTCTTACTCTGCATCCTGAGTCCATCACCTCTCGGTCAACAGGTAGATACCATGTTTAGTCATTGGGCCTCTGTGATCATGGTTGGTGATTACATTATAACAGCTATTCCTAAAGCCTTCAGAAACATTTTAAGACCATGTAAAATTCCTCTTCAAACTTTAAAGAATGGTATGGTTAGAATTAGAATTATCTATGTCAAAAAAGGCTGGACTTGTTCTTTTAAGATGTAAATCTATCAGAGTCAGTGTAGGAGTTAAATATCATGGCACTCCTGTAGGAAAAGGATGCTATTATCCATGGGACATTAGGTAACTTATTTACATATCTGAAAAACCTGGATCCTGTTAAGAAGGTTCCTCTCTGTCTGGAAAACAAAGTGCTTGCTTGCCTGGTTTAGTCATTAAATGAATCTGTGGCTTGGTTAAAGCTAACAGTAATCAGGAAAAGCTGTTGAAATTCTGGGCTTAATTTTATAGTTTGGTAGTACTGGTATTTGTAAGCAAAATACCTTTTTTCTGTGGAGTGAAAGTTAACCAGGTAGAGGTCTGCTCTCCAACCCCTCATCTCTGTCCTCCTCCCAGCCTGGTACCTATTTTCACCATACTGGGCGTGAGGCAACTGGCATTTAGAATTAATTCATTTGGGGGAAAACTTACTCTTATCCTCCTTCTTCTTTCCCCCCTTCCTTTTAGTACTCTTTGCTACAAGCTGGCACAAGAAGCCTAGCTTATTTCCCTGTACAAAATCTGACAACAAGAAGTCACTTCCATCCTTATGTTTGATCTGAGTAGAGCTGTCCAATCCCAAATGACACATAAGAGTGGCAGAAGAATTTATCCATTCTATCACACCAGTCTGCTGCTGGGAGAGAGCACAATTCCATCTTGATCTTCTGCCTTTCCTGAGTTGCTTAAGTTCTGAAAGGACTCCATCCTGAGGCCAAAAACCCTATAGACATTGAAAATCTACCTAAAATCTTCCCTTTGTTATTAATAAACTTTTCTCATCCCAGTGATTCTGAACCCCATGAGTCATCATTCAGACCCATTCTCCACCTTGTTTCCCTTCCTATCCCTTATTCCCATTCCCCTCAATCCACTCCTCCCTGCAGTGTCCTACTCCAAAGCTTCCCATTTCTTCCACTGTGGTATCTGGAATTCATGTTATATAGTCAATAAACTTGCTTTCATCTTAATCCTCTCTTTCCTACTCCTTGCATCTTCTGGTTCTCACTAAGACCTGGCTCCTTCCTGATGACATTACTTGCTTATCTTCCCCCTACCCTGCTCTCTCTCCTCCCACTTAGTGGTCAAGGTAGGGGAATCAGAATATTCCTCATCCCCATTGTCTCTTTAAAGTTTTCCCTCTATCAGCTTTGCTCAGTAACCTCTCCTCCCTTGAGGTTCATTCAATCCTTATCTACCACACAGTGGAGGTCAGAAGAAGCAATACAAGAATATAATACATAAACAAAGTCTCTTTGAAGAACTTTAGAATTGATTGTGAAACATGGAAGACACTGGCACAGGACCTTCCAGCCTGGCATGGCCACATCCAAGAAAGTGGTGTGCTCTATTAGCAATTGCAGAAGCTCAAAAGAAATGTGAGATATGCAAATTTAGAAATACTTCCACTCCAAATGTTCATATGGACTATTTGTGCCCTGTCTGTGTTAGAACCTTCCAAATTTATATTGATCTGATCAGACACTGACACATTGTACCTTGACCCCAACATAGTGATCAATCAGAATTCTGGTAGCTAGTTGTTCTCTACTGACCTTCAAGACTTTTTTCTTTCCTAGTTGAATTCAGTACCTGAATTACAATCTTTCTTCCCTACCTTCTGCCCTCAAACTAGGAGACTTCCACAAAATATTGATAACTCCTCAAACAACCTAAATTCCCAGTTCCTCAAATTACACATTTTACATGACTCATTTTACACTCACTCTACCACACCTCAGCCAAACACAAAGATAGTCATACCCTTGATCTTACTTATCACCCACTGTACCACTTCCCTCTTCACAAACTCTGAAATTCCCTTATCTGATCACAGTTTATTGGCATTCCTCCTCTGCCTCTCCCTTCCTACCACAAGCTTTGTCCTTCATTCGGACATTAATCTCTAGTCCCTCCACCCCTCAGTTCTCTCCCAGGCCATCACCTCTGCACTAGCTAAACTCTCCTCCCTTCTTGACTCCTTTGTGAACTAGTTCAACTTTACACTGTCCTGATCTTTTTTACTCCTCATCATCTTGGTGGTCTTTCCCTGCCAAGCCTCAGCCTTGGATCATTCCCATTATCTACTGCCTTTGTTCCTATGCACTTGCTATTTGAGTGGAGTTGGAGAAAATTATGAAGTCATGCTAACTGGGTGGGGTCAACTAAGAGTTTGTGTTGCATAATCTCATCTGGGCCCTCAAGGCAACAAGGCAATTCATCTAAATCTTTCAAGACCTCTGTATAGCCTTTGACACTATCACACCTTGATTCTGTCTTGGTTTTCATGACATCGCTCTATCCTGGTTCTCTTCCTTTTCAGTTTGTTTAGCTGTAACTTCATCCAGATCATGACCTCACAACCAAGGGTGTCCCATTGTGCTGTATTCTGGGCCCTCTTCTCTTCCCCCCCCCCAATATGTTTAACTTAATGGTCTCATTAGCTCATGGGTTCAATTATCCCTATACTAATTATTCTCAAATCTACTTCTCTTGTCCTAACCTCTCTGCTAACCTCTAGACTCATATCTCCAATGTCCTGTCATATATCTTGAACTGTGTGTCCTATAGACCTCTCAAACTCAGCATTGCCAAAACTGAACTGATTATTTTCCTCTCAAACCTTCCCCCGTATCCAAATTTCATGATTGTGGAGGCTACCACCTAGAGTCCCAGGGCTTGAAACCCAGCAATGTCAAACTCAACCCCCTCATTCTCTCTTACCTTCATCCCTTACATTCAGTTTGTTGTCAGCACCTGTCTAGTTTACCCTTATAACTTTATAATTTACCTTTATAACAAATTTACCTTTATTTTCTGGAATACTCTTGCTTTTCTTCCTTTGATACTGCCACCATCCTGGTGCAGGCCTTCAATCACCTCATTTCTTGATTATTGCAATGGCACAAGTCCCTCCCACTCCAGTCTATCTTTCACTCAACTGTTAAAGTGATTTTCCTAAAGCATGTATCTGATTGTGTCACCCCTCACTCAATAAACTTCAGTGCCTACCTGTTCTCTCCAGGATCAAATATGAAGTCTTTTGTTTGGCATTCACAGTCCCTCATTCCCCTCCCCCACCCACCCAGTACCTTTTTCCAATCTTGTTATAGGTTACTTTTACTCTTCAGTCCATTAACACTGGCTTCCTTGCTATTCCTATTACAAAACTACTCCATCTCCTGCCCTTCCCCAACCCTTTAAGTCCACTGAACAAGTCACTAAAGTAACCACTAAAAGTTAATGCCTTTGTGAAGAAAACTCCTGTCAAACATCTGAGATTACATTATCTGCCAACTTTTGTTTGGCACAGATAGGAGTCTAGGTAGCTTAAATGGAATTGGTTTTAGACATACTAAATTTTTAATTGAGTATTGAGTGACCTATCCATACACATGGAAGTAAAGATCTCTAAACTTGAGATAGAGAGATAAAGAAAGTTGTTAAGGAAACAAAATATTAACAGATCTTATGATTTCATGTAAAATGAAGAGAGAAAAGAATACATCTGCTGACCAAAGTAAAGTAGATAGGGATGGCATGCACAGGAGTGTGTATGTATATCTATACATATGTATTTACCTGCATGTATGTGAATATGCGTCTGTATACATACATACACATAAACAGGGAGTAGTTTACTAAGGGAAATTTGTCCAGACAAGACCTAGAGGAAAAAAAGATGTGAGGCAAAAGATGCACGTCAATGTACTTTGTAGCCATCAAGTGCTATGTGAACATGGGCTGTCCTAGCACTGAGGCTTACACATAAGTGCTTAATTCTTGTAAAATTGAACATAATTAAGAAGAGGTGCTAATAAGGGTGCCCCGGTTTTGCCCTCTGCGGCCAACCAGAATAAGTCTAATGCTTTCATACAAAAACCCAACTAGATGAACTCTGAGGTTCTTTACAACTCTGAGTCTGTGAAATAAATTCTATTTGTAAATTATACTTTGCTTTTGTATATCCACCATGATCCCCTATGCTTAGTGCATGTTTCTCGAAGCTGCCCACTATCTATTCAAAAATCACCATATATTTACTCACTCTTTGAAGTATTCTTTCATGTTGTTCCCAACAGTGTTAGAAATAGCTAGCATTTATATAGCACTTTAAGGTTTACACAGCACTTTACATGTTATCTCATTTAATCCTCATAACAGTATTGTAAGTTAGTTGCTATTATTCTCTCCATTTTACAGATAAGGAAACTAAGATGAGAAGAGAAGTTATCATTTCAGCTAGTGTCTGAGACATATCCTCTAAGTCATCAGAACCCTAGTACTCACTGCCTCATGATGCATTCTTCCTAAGACTGATGTGAGAAAATATTTCATTGGGTTTTAAATATATATGAAGATAAGATATCCCTGTGATTTTATTGTTTAATCTGTGAAGCAAAATGATTTTGTATTTGAAGTTAGTATAAAGAATTGGTCAGTAATTGCTGTTTTATATTTTACCAGTCACAAGCCCTCATTCTGTAATTGGTATTGAATTATTTTTGTCTTATTAATCAGTTTGTCTACTTGCTAAGTTAACAACATGTACTAAATATTTTCTTTACCCTAACTTTGTGGGTATTACAAGAATTATCAGACCTCTTTGTAAAATAGGGAAACAGCCTTAGAGAAGAGCACAAGTGAACAAATGAGAAAGCATTTATTAAATGTTTACTTTGTATGTAGCACTGTGCTAATCAATGGAGATAAAAATAGAAAGTCAATACAATCTCTGTTCTCAAGGGGCTCACATTCTAATAGCAGAAGACAACATATAGATTTCAACTGCAAGTGAGACCTAATTGTAGATTGTAGCAATGGCAAAATAGATGGCAATGAATCTTCTTTAATGTCACCCATTGATAAAAAATCATTTATATTTCTAATATTGAACCATTTAAAAATATGAGGGGTAGTAGGGTGAGAACTTTTTTTTTTCTGGTAATTTAGTAGTTGTGCCTTCTGAGGAGGAAGGGCCTGTAGCATTTGCAGAGGAAATTAGTTGAAATATTGAATTTGCAAGGGAGTTACACTCCTGGATATTGGCTGTTGGGCCAGACTGCTAGTAGGGTAGGTGGGGATGAAAGGGAAAAGACTGCTTTTTCCTTGAGATCTTGGGTTTACCTGCCTATCAGTGGCAGTTTGCTGATGGTTAATGTTGGGGTGGCAGTCATGGCTGTGTGTGTCAGGCTAGAAGCAAGATTGTGAACTGAGAGACACAGTTATTCCTGGGCTTTTGGGCCTCCAGGTTGTCTCTACCAAGGTCCACGGTGAGTTAGTAGCAATAGTTTAACCTGCCTGGCCCATGCTGCTTTCAATCTCTCTCTTAGTATGTCTTGTTGCTTCTCCTAGCTTGGCTTCATTGCCCTGTGTGTAGCAGGGTTTTATTCATTCATTCATTCATTCATTCATCTATTTGTTTTGAGGTAGGAGACATGTGAGGAGGGAGATGGTGGGACCGCTTTTCCAAAGGGTTTCCTGCCCCTGGATGATGGCTGTGGGTGCCAGAGTTAGAAGCAAGGATAATGGTCTACAGAATGATGCTATTCCTAGGGTTTACACATTGCCCCATGGCTGGTTAATATTTTAGTTATGACTATTTGACTATTTGAGCTCAGTGGCCACAGCCCAATGGATAAGAGCTGTACCTGTAGTCAGGAAGACTCATCTTTTTTTTTGTTGTTTGTTTGTTTTTGTTTTTGTTTTTGTGAGGCAGTTGGGGTTAAGTGACTTGACCAGAGTCACATAACTAGTGTGACATATAACATAGGTTATGTGTCTAAGGCCACATTTGAACTCAGGTCCTCCTGACTCCAGGGCCGGTGCCCTATCCACTGCACCACCTAGCTGCCCCAGGAAGACTCATCTTCCTGAGCTCTTATATGGCCTCAAACACTAACTGTGTGACCCTGGGCAAGTCATTCAAGTTTCTTCAACTGTAAAATGAGCTGGAGAAGGAAATGGCAAACCGCTCCAATATCTTTGCCAAGAAAGCTCCAAATGGGTAACAAAGAGTCAAACACGACTCAAAAATGACAATAACAACAAATGGTTAGAATCCAAATCTCCAGATCCATTGCTTCATACTTACATATGATCTGAGCTGGATGTGGATGTTGAGATAGAATTTGGATAAGAATTTGGATAATTATAAAGGAGAAGGAGGAAAGTCATTACCTTCTGCATAAAATATCTATTCCTCTAGTTTTATAGATGAGAGTCTGTTTTTCATGTACTCTGTCTTCTGTTACTACCCAAGTAGATGCCTTTATGTCTTTGGTTTTTCTAATGAGGAAAAAAATACTAAAGAGTAGGCTCTACTGATTTGAGGAAGAATGACTCAAAAGCCTGTCTCCGTTTATTTACGCCTTGGTAAGAAATAGCCTAAGATCAAAGCAGAAGAGAAAAGGAGAGCCTCACTGAAGACTTCATAGCAGATGGGATTGGTTAGCATATTAATTAAGCAGACATTGGGATAAAATGACCTCTGTAGTTCCATCCAGCTTTAACATTCAGTTCAGCAAACATTGAATGCCTACTATGTGCAAATCATTGTGCTAGTTACTGGAAGTATAAAGATAAAAACAAAGCAATCCCTGACCTCAAGGGACTTACATTTTACTTTGGAGGTAGAGGGAGGTAAAACAAACAAACAAACAAACAAATATAAATACATGAAAGATAATTTATGGAAGGAGAGAATACTAACAACTTGGGCAGAATGAGGAAAGTCTTCAAGGAATAGGTAGCACTTGAACTTTGAAGGTAGGAGATTCAAAGAGGCAGAGATAGTGAGGGGGTACATTCAAGGCACCTTTGTTCATAGACCTGGGAGATGGAATGCCAAGTTTAAGGAAAAACTGGTAGGCTTTTTAGTTGAAATGGAGAGTGTTTGAGAGGGACTAATATGAAATAAATCTGGAAAGGTAAGTTGGAGCCATATTGTGGAGAATTTAAATGCCTTATTACTGAATTTCTATTTATCTTAGTGGTAACAGAAAGCTACTGAAGATTTTTCAGCAGCAAAGTGACATGTTCATACTTTGGTTTTAAGAATATTAATTTCGGGACAGCTAAGTGGCGCAGTGGGTAGAGCTCTGGCCCTGAAGTTAGGAGGACCTGAGTTCAAATCCAGCCTCAGACCAAACACTTGACACTGACTAGCTGTGTGACCCTGGGCAAGTCACTTAACCCCAATTGCCCCCCCCCCCCCAAAAAAGATTCTTTGGTTCCTCAGTGCCTGTCAAAAAAATCTAACCTCCTGATTGTGACATTCAAGGTGCCTTTGCAGCCTTATCTCATAACATTCCATTTCATGTTCTAGACAACCTAGTCTACTCCTCCTCATCCCCTTTTCTTGTTCTGGTCTCTTATCTCCTTGTCTATGTTTACACTTTCATCCAACCCTAGAATTGAACTTCCCCAACCCCATTCCCAACATCCCCCCACCAGCTTCAGGTCCTTCCTTCTTCAAAAGCTCATAGTCTCTAGGTGTCTCCTACTCCAGAAAGTCTCCTGTTCTTCCTGGTAAAAATGATCCTTACATTTTTCATAGCATTTCACATCTCTTTCTCTTCCTTGAGTCATAGTTATCTGTATATCTGTCTTTCCTCCCATTAGTCCCATAAGTCCTTGAGGGCAGGGTCTCTGTCCTATCTGTAGTATCCACCAATGCCCATCATTGTGTCTTGGGTATGGTAGGTTCTATTTAATATATGTTTGATGAAGTAATTTGAATTGGAAAATGCAACCCACAATATAAAATTTGTACAGGTTCTCAAGGAGCTTAAAATCTAGTACAATAAAGTAGAGGTATCAAACTCCCCAGTGCAGTCCCATCCAGATTAAATGTAATTGGGAAATATTTAACAAAATAAAAATACAATAGACTAGAGATGATGTTAATATGTCGTTTTTAAAGTCAATAAAGTCAAGGTATCCTTATGTAGGGTTTTGTGGTTGTTGGGTTTCGTTTTTCTTTTATTAGTTTAGTATCACCATAATAAAGGGTCATCTTCCCTGCTTTTTTTTTAATTGACTCAAAATACAGACCTTAGACAAAGATTGACAAAGGTTCTGTTAAATTTTGTTGAAATTTTAAAAGACAGGACAAACTTAGTGGAAAATATAGAATCAAAGAATAACATTACCTACTCAAGACTATAAACTCCTTTAGAGAAGGACCTAAATTTTATCAGACTTCACAGAGTCATCACTTTTAGGTACATAAAAAATTTATGTTGGTGAAAAAAAGGTTGACTATGAGTACCTTCAATAACTATATAAAATATACTCTCTAGCCAACTGTACTTTCTCTACCATTATCTACAAACTTTATTAGAATTGGTAATGATCAGTAAATTATTTCTTGGACAATGCTGCTTGAACCTTACAGGTTTACAAGTGTATAAAATGTATATTCCATTGGCTGATCTTAAGATCTAAAGAATATTCCAAATAGTTAATAATAACTATCTCAACTAAGTAGCAGCATAAAGTGGAAGATATACAACTCAAAGATGATAATACTTTCACTAGTATTGTGATTAACTATTATTATTCAAGTGTGTTGTTTAAACTCTGGTTAGACAAAGAATAAATACTTTGGTATTTACACTGCATGACTAATTTAAATTGTAATCATTCACTTCCTATTGGCAAAAGGCCTAATAGCAGGCTTTCATAAAGGCCCAGGATTCATATTAACCATAGCGGGTATACAGTTTCAGATCAGGCTTTAAAAAATTTTGCCTACCCCTTTCAAAACTCACAACCTATTAGAGTTTCCCTTTGGCTACTTTAGAATCATAGAATAACAGAATGTTAGAGTTGGAAGAAACCTTAGGGATCATCTAGTCTAAGAAACAGAGACCAGGGATGTTGAAAACAACATGGCCCATTCAGAGAAAGGTAGAACTGGGATAAGAACCCTGATTTTTGAGTGCTTTGTCCAGTGCTCTTTCAAGTATACCACACAAACTAAAAGGCTATTTCCTGCTCTTCCTCTGCCCCCTAACCTTCCCAAACCACCTGACGTTAGCATACAGCCTCCACATTAGCATGTGTTAAGTTTTGAATCTTTAGTGCAAAGTACATTCAAAAAGGCATTGAAAGAGATGGTGGGGAGTGAGAACGGGGAGGGAAAGGTCCAGGGATTAGGACTGGTGATTTCATCAGCACAGGGAATGGTCTGGAAATTGCCCCCTCCACTGGTACAAATCAATAACTTGTCTATATCTTATGTAGTTTAAGTTAAAGGGCACTGAGAAGTTAAATGATGAGTCCGTGGCTCCACAATCAGTATCTGCCTGAGGTGAAACTTGATCTTGGGCTGGGTCCAGATTAGGAACAGGGACATGCCTAATGGTGATCAAGAGCTGAGCTGTAGCATTGATGCCATGAATCTAGACAGAGGTAGTAGTAGATCCCAGCATCTCTGCTGATGATGTTGGTTGACTTGAACCAGACACTTGGCAGCCTGTTCTGGAATCTTAGCCAGGGATCAGACAAGATAATATATGTCAAGTGTTTTTTTTAATCTTACATTTTTATTGATATATTTGGTTTTTACAATTACCTTCATTTTCATAAGTATCCCTATCCCTCTTCACTCCCCAAAGAGTTATTCTTATAACAAAGAAGAAAAAAGAGGAGAAAAAAAATCATCAAAATTTGCCATGTCAACCAAGTCTGACAGCATTGCATTGTTCCATGCCTGTATTCTTCGACCTCTTCAAAGAAAGGAGGGAAGTACATTTTATTATCTCTTCTTGGGGTCCAAACTTGGTCATTGTAATTACACAACATTCATTTAATTTTTTTTCTTTCTATTTGTATTGTTGCAGTTATTGTGTATATATCACAGCTGTGGCTGAGGGAGAATTCTTAACCAAACAGTGATAACTGCAATCACAAAAAGTAAAGCAGTATTCATTTTGATTATGTGTAACTGAAAAGCTTTTGCACAAACTACATTGGTGCAGCTAAGATAAGAAAGGAAGCTGTTGATTGTGGGGGGAGATTTTTACATTAGATATCTATTAAGAAATATCCAGACTGTATCCAAAGGGCTATAAAACTATGTATACCCTTTGACCCAGTAACACCACTACTAGGTCTGTATCCCAAAGAGATTTTTTTTTAAGGGAAAAAAAAAAGGAAAAGAACCTATATGCTGAAGAATATTTATAGCAGCTCTTTTTGTGGTGGCAAAGAATCGGAGATTGAGGGGGTGCCCATCAATTGGGAAGTGGCTGAACAAGTTGTGGAATATGATTATAATGGAATACTATTGTGCTATAAGAAATGATGAACAGAATGCTTTCAGAAAAATCTGGGAAGACTTACGCGAACTAATGCAAAGTGAAACAAGTAGAACCAGAACATTGTATGCAGTAACAGCAATATTATAAGATGATCAGTTGGGAATGATTTAGCTTTTTCTGAGCAATATAGTGATCCATGACAATGCCAAAGGACTTATGAAAAATACTTTCTCCTCCAGAAAAAATTGATGGAGTCTGAATGCACATTGAGGCATACTTTTAAATTTTTCTTTATTTTTCTTGAGGTTTTTTATCTGTTTTCTTTTGCAATTTGGCTAATATGGAAATATGTTTTGCATTAGTGCACATGTATAATCTACATCAAATTGCTTACCTTCTCAAGGAGGGGGAGAAAGGGGCTTGAAATTTTAAAAAATAATTGTTTTTACATGCAATTGAAAAAATATATTAAAAAAGATACCCAAGAATTATGGGAAACTAAAATATATAAAACCAAGGTCAGTTTCCCAGTGGATAAATAGTCAAATGATACAAAGAATTTTCAAAAAAATAAATTGTGAACTATTAATAACACTATGAAAGACTTATCCAAGTAACTAATAATAAGAGAAAGGCAAATCAGAACAATTAGGAAGTTTTACTTCATACCTACCCAGGTGACAAAGATGGCAAAATTTGGAGAGGGTCAGTGTTGTAGGGCAGTGGGAGGATGGATACATTAATTAATATTCTATTGGTAGAGCTGTGAAGTTGTCCAACCATCTTGGAAAGCAGTTTGGAATTGCAGTTAAAAAAAGTGACCATTACCCATAATTATGTGCACAGTGGTCACACAACTAAGCTGTTCAGTACAGTCCTATGGGGTAGGTCGAACAGATAATATTCCCATTTTATAAATGAGGAAATTGAGGCTTAACAAGCTTCAGTGACTTGCCAAAGGTCATAGAGGTAACTAATGTTGAATCCAGGAGAAAACCTACATTTCGTTATAATCTTGGCTCTAACTTGTTCAGTAGTCAAGCATTTGTTGTCTTTTATGAGCCAGACACCATGCTACTTGCTGAGAATACAAAGAAACAAATGACTGATCCCAGTCCTCAAAGAGCTTACATTCTATATGGGGAGAACATCATTATAACATTTATACATATAAGTGTATACAAAATAAAAAGTAACTTGAAGTACCTGGTAAGATCATGTAAGCTGAGCTTGGAAGGACACTGAGGATTCAAAGTGGAGGTGAGGATGTGTTGAATTCAAGTAAGCTTGGCTGAGAGGGGGTGGGGATGGAGGGACGAACGGACAGCGCAACCTGTGAAAAGGTATGGAGATACGGTGTTGTATATAAGAAAATTTGGGGAGATGAGTCTGCCCATACCATAGAGAATGGAGATAATGTGTAGTAAGTTTAGAAAAGTAAGTTGGAGCCAGGTTGGGTAGGTCTTTAAATGACAGAAAGAGAAGTTTATATTTTACTCTAGAAGTAATACATATCTTTTGGAGTTTATTGATCAGGAATCAGTGACGCAATCAGACTTGTGTTTTGGGATTATTATTTTGGAAGCTGAGTGGAAGATGTGAGCCTGTGAGACCAATTAGGAGGCTCTGCCACTAGACCAGTTGAAAGGTGATGAGGACCTAGTGTGGATTGAGAAGAGAACAAATGTGAGAGACTGTTGATAGATGGTATTACCAAGGCTGCACAGACATCTAAAGCATTAACGGCAGAGTTGTGAACTGATCCAACCACTCTGGAGAGTGATTTGGAATTATGCTCAAAGGACTATAAAACTGTGCATACTCTTTGACCTAGCAATACCACTTCTAGGTCTGTATCCCAAAGAAATCTTAAAAATGGGAAAAGAACCAGCATGTACAAAAATATTTATAGCAGCTCTTTTTGGTGGTGATCAATAATTGGAAGTTGAGGGGATGCCCATCAATTGGGAAATGGCTAAACAAGTTGTATGGGAATATGAACTGGAAAGACTTGTATGGATTGATACTGAGTGAAATGAGCAGAACCAGGAGAACATTGTGCACAGTAACATCAACATTGTGCGATGACTAACTTTGATAGACTTAGCTCTTCTCAGCAATGCAAGGATCTGAGACTACTCCAAAAGACTCATGATGGAAAATGCTATACTCATCCAGAAAAAGAACTATCGAGTCTGAATGCAGATGAAATCATAATACTATTTGCTCTCTTTTTTTTTTTGTTGTTGTTGTTGTTTCTTCTTTCTCATGGTTCCTCTCATTGGTTCTAATTCTTCTTTACAACATGACTAATGTGAAAATATGTTTAATATGAATGTATATGTGTAGCCTGTATCAGATTGCATGCCATCTTAGGGAGGAGAGAAGGGAGGGAGGGGGAAAAATTTAGAACTGAAAATCTTAATGAAGTAACTGTTGAAAACTAAAAATAAATGAAATAGCAATGTATGAAGGGAATTAGGATTAATTAAAATCCTGTTAACATGTGGAAAGAGCCATGGATTTGAAATCAGAGTACATTGTTTTCCAATTCTGCTATTTAATATGCTGATCACCTTGGACAAGTCACTCAACCTCTCGGATTTCTCATCCCTATAATCAGGGGATTGGATTGAAGATCTCTTTCATCCCTAAATCTGTGTTCCAGTTGTCTTCTCCCTCTGTAATTTTTCTGTGTTGGGAAGCTTTGCCCTCCTCACCTCTTAGAACCCTTCATGATTCAGCTCAAGTGCCACCTCCTACCAAAGACCTTTCTTTCGTTCCCTAATTTTTTACTCTCCCCCACTATCCACCCTCAACTCTGTGACTTTTTTATATTTGGTCATCTGTGCATGTTTCCTTTAAGTAGAATGTATCTAAGTTTTTTGACAGTTAAGCCTTTTTTTTTTTAAATCTTTGTATCCCCTGTGCTTCTCATAGTAGGAATTTAATAAATGCTTGTTGAATTGAATTCAATTGCCTACCTTGTACAAAGTGCTGTGCTTGGCTGAGAATGTGAATACAAAAACAAAACAGACTGCTCTTAACCGAGCTTAGGTTCTACCAAACCTGTGAATACAAGGTACTATTAGGAGGAAAAGAGAAAAAGAGACTGATCAAGACAGGACCTCAAATGAAGGGGTTTGATTTGAGTCCAGTTTTTAAAAAGATAAAGATTTTGAAAGTCTGTTTTGTTTTTCTCTTTGTATTGCAGTGCCAAGGACACCACCTTCTACATGGTAAGCAGTTCAATTCAACAAGCATTTATTAAGCTCCTACAAGGTGTCAGGCTTTGTGAAAGTAATTAATGGGATGGAGGGCCCTTCTTCCTTGCTTCTTATAAACATGCCCATGTTTATCTCATCCTTAAAAACTCCTTAATTGGCCCCACTCAAGTTATTTCCATTTCCCTTTGAAAGCCGTAGTAAAAGCTACCTGCATTTTGCCTACAGTTCATCACCTCATTTCTCAGTGTCTTTCAGTTGAGAACCTGATGTCATCAATCAGTTTAAATTATTCCCTTCAAAATTATTAATGATCTCATAATTGCCAGCTCTCAACTTCCTTTTTAACTTCTATGGAACATTTGTTACTGTCGACTAGCCTAGCTTACCTCTCTTCTTTGGGTTTTCTCTATTTTAGTAGTTAGTATCTTTTCTTTTCTTTTTCTTTTTTTTTTAGGCAATTGGGGTTAAGTGACTTGCCCAGGGTCACGTAGCTAGTAAGTGTCAAGTGTTTGGTCTGAGGCCAGATTTGAACTCAGGTATTCCTGACTTCAGGGCCGGTGCTCTATCCAGTGTGCCACCTAGCTGCCCCAGTTGGTATCTTTTCCAGGGAAAATAAAATTCATTGCCATGAATAATTACTCCTTAATCCTGCTACTAAGAAAGAATCTTATTATTAGGTCTTTAACTTGGTGTCATAAGGAGTGTCAGTCGGTAACATTTGCTGAGTAGTAACACACATCAATATACCAGGTACTAGGCAGTTACCAAGGGAGCAGAAGAAATTTGACTTTGTCTAATATGCTTACATCTTAATGGGGGGGGGGGGGGAGAAGCTTAAAACAAAGAAAATATGAGATATAGACATGTACCTTTGTGCTTCCTCACATGAATCACTTTATCATAATACTTGGTTGATAAATCATTAATCTTAAGTCTTCTCAAAACAGATTTATTCCAGAATATTGGACATACTGATGTAACTGCCACACAAAGTACTTCTAATTTCTGGTCTTTAATGGTGATACTTTAGTGAGTACAGTATTATAAATTGATTTTTCCAGATTTAATATTAGTAGGCATTCCTGGAAAATGTTAAGATTATCTCAGTAATTTTGACATTATGTTAAATTTGGGCTTTAGCATTTATGCATGAGCTAAACTGTTCTAAAATAAATGCTTGTTAATTCCTAGTAGCTGGGCTAAATAATAACTGAAAAGATAGTGGACAATTAGAGAAGACTCCATGGAAGAGCCTTCCCTACTTTGAATAGGGAAGTAGTTAAACAGAATTTTAACAGATGACACTTTTTTTAGTGATAATCTTAGCCAAGCATCATTAACAAAACAGATTTTTTTCAAAGTTGATAAGTGTCATATTTAGGAATTATTATGGTGCCATATTCGGCATAGCATGGTAGTGCTTCTTGGGATAACACAGCCCCCAAATATGTCTGTTTTTCCACAAGGCTTTTTTTATTTCCAGAGTACTTCAAATTTTATGAGTCAGTTCTTTTTATTTATCAGCATCTAATACTGTGGAGCTTGGCAACATGAGATAACATAACTACATATTAGCAAAAAGGAAATGTGATAGCACCGTCCATAGGCGTGTAACTTGTATGTCTGAACTGGAGGGGACCTTATTGATGATCTTATCCAGCCCCTTCAGTTAGGAGGTAAGGAAGCTGAGGCATAGAGAGGTAAAAGGAGTTGCCTGAGATCATATATCTCTAGAATGTAGCAAAGCCAGGAGGTGATTTTAGGCCTTCAGAATCCAGTAAAGTTCTCTTGCCATTACACTTTCTTGTCATTTTCTGCACTTTTCATTGTGGCATAGATACCATTCTGCCCCAAAGAATACCTACCCCATAGCATAATCGTTTGGAAACCATGGTATTTGGTCTAGATCCCAGAAGCAATATTAGGGCGAAGTTCTAAAATTTTTATTACATGTTGTCATGTACACATTAGTAATACTATCAACCTTTCTACCTAGGTTGTTATTTATAAGTGAAGATCAATTTAAAGGGTGTTTTTTCCGCCTGTGCACATATTCTATATATGTTGTGCAGATTTCATTCGTGTGTATACTCTTCATTAAATTCATCACCACAAAACTATGTTTGAAGGTAAAGAGAAATTGCTGTTTTGTGCACAGTTTACATTTTCATCCTGAAACATTCAGAAGGTTCTGTTCAGAAACTTGCTGTCATTCAGGGTTACATTTCAGTGGGATTATTTACAAAGCCTAATCTACAAGGAAGGCTTGACATTTGAAGTAAGATTTTCTGAAATGCTAATGGCATTGTATTCTTATGAAAACTCTGCACTCCCATTTTCCATCTTTCCTCCTTTACTTTCCCCCAATTACACTGCAGTATTCAGAATGAAAGTAGCTATGCATCAATAGCCTGTCAGAAAATAGAGACAGCACATAAAGAGACCTTGCATGCAAAATTCTGTCATAGTCAGTGGATGAGCATAACAGCTGTCTTGGAAGGGAAAAGGATGCCTTCACTGATAGAGAGGTAAGATTGAGTATGAGCCATTTTATGTCCAACAACAGATATACTAGAACTTGGTTCGTGATTTACCATTTTATAGGAGAGAACTTCAAATGTAAAGTACTCCTTGAAATTATGTCTGTGAGTGGAATTTGAATAAAAATGAGCTGGCCAGCGCGTTATCTATGTTTAATTTGCAGTTTAGAAGAGGCAGAGTGGTGTACTGAATTTACAGTTTGGAAGACCTAGCATTTAGTTCCATTTCTAAAGTTAAACTTGTCATGTACTCTTAGCAATTCAATTAACAAAAACTCGGTTTTTGCTTCTATAAAGTAGAAATAAAAGGCTATACTACTTGCACAGCCAGCTTGACCAATTTGTGAGGAAAGTACTTTGTAAGTTAGGAAGTACTATAGAAATGTTAGTTATTTTCTGGTCCTTCGTGTAGTACTAAAGCTCTATCTCCTACAAAAGTAGTACAGGGTACTACTCCATAGCAAACATCATTTCACAGATTAAAGCTTTCTTAGAGTTACTAACGTATTTGGAGGAGAACTCTCTAAAATTATATCTAATTGCTTATGTCAATCCTATGATTGCTGGTATTGTTTATAGTTACTATAGTAAATGTACTGTTCCAGGCTATGAGACATTAAGGTCTTTGTCTCTAAACAGTATGTCCATCCATTCAGTTTAAGAAGAATTAAAAGGACTATTGAGAATTTATTTTAACAGACAGCCTTTTATCAGCTATACCTGGTATACTTTTCATTATTCTCTTTCCTCCATCATTTATTCTGTAGTTCCTCACCATTACAAGTGTTGAAGTTTGCACACAGATTAGAATTCTTTACATATTCGATTTTGCTGTAGATTGGAACCTCATTTTCTCACCACTAATCACCTCTGAGGTACATCATTTAGAAATGCAGAAACCATGTAAGGGTAATATACAAATTAAGAATGCAAACAGACAAGAAATGCAAAAATTAAAGGTTTTTGTAGCATCATTAGCTCAGATCCATTTTGTGTGACTTTTGTTACTTGATGGCTCTTCAGTTTAAACTATACTGGTGAGTAAGATGAAATACAAGTGATGCAATATTGAAATGGTTAGCTCTGAAGAAATGAACATTGTATTTTGTTTGATAGAGTTTCTGTTCATTGGATTTAGTTTTGGACAATAATTTCCTCTTCTATTTTGGTTTTAATATATCTTTTTAAATTCAGCTTTCTTTTAGTAGTCTTTTAGCATTTGAACATGACCATCATAGAATTTTAGGGCTAGACTTAATCATTCTACAACCATTTATTAATTGCCTACGTTGCAAAACAATATACTAGATAGTGAGAGTTATAGAGATGATTAACACATGATTCCTGATTTCACAGAGCTCACAGTTTGGCAGAGGGTGAACATGACCTATATACATCATGATAGCTCTCTTTTCAGGTATTTGGAAAGCTGTTATGTGCACAAGAGATTGTTTTGCCCTAGAGAACAGAACAAGGAGGAATATATGGAAGGTAGATTTCAGCTTAATATAAGGAAAAAACTTTATGATAATTAGAGCTATTCAAAAGTAGAATGGGATGGATGCCTTGGAAAGTATCAGACCCCTCTTCACAAGAAGTTTTCAAAGTCTGGTTGAGCACTTCTTGGGATGTTGTAGAGGGATTCTTATTCAGATATTGGGAAGATGGCTTCTGAGGAACCTTCCAATTCTGAGATCTGTGGAGTCTCTACTATGTAATATTATACAACAAACATACAATAAATGAATTTGGATAATTGAATGATTCTCTAAGAAAAGCTTGAGATTGTTGTTTAAGGTCCAAAGAAAGAAGATAATTTTTGACTTGGGAATGGACAAGTACATATAGACTTAAGAGAAGAGATGGTTTTTGAGCTAAGCTTTGAAGGACAGGTTGTGTTTCAAGACAGAGATGGGAGGGGGGTGAGAAGGGGGTAGAGGGCCTTAATGAATTCCAGGAATAAGCTAACCCATGGTGGTAGACTGCAGAAATGGTAACAGTTATGGTACTATATTGATAATTTAGATATTTGACAATTTAACATTGACTTTATTTTTTTTTAGCTCCATAGGTATAAATAGTATATTTTTTTAAAAAAATAAAGCATCATTGTTTTGTAACTAAAGCAGTGTTTTTGAAATTGCCACCCAGTAGTTTTCTAATCAGTATAGTTATCAGTTATTACATAGAATGGGAGCCAGCACCAATTACGTGATCCAGTAGACCAAAATTGTCAGTATTTTCGGAAAAACTATTTTGGGTAAATGTCACTTTAAATTTACATCCTGTTGGATAGACCAGAAACACAGAAATTTCCAGCTGCCAGTATGCCCAAGTGTCCTGTCTCTACATAGATGTCTCACTTGAATTTTGTGGATGCACAGTAATTGCTTCCCAAGCTTATCACTACTATCCAACAGTCCTTTCAAATCAACAATGACACTTCAGTATCATTCCCTATTGTTTTGGCTAGAGATAATCTCTGAGATTACTTACTATGAATTTATTTTAATAAAATTTGTGGTTTCATTAACGTGGATATTGCCTTTTTCAATGCAGACTGTCCCTCCAAGATGTTTCATGAGTTACTGTGGCTTAAAAAATTAGTCAGAAAGATAGATACATAAAGCAGTCATGTTATGTGCTGGGCATTGCATTATGCTAAGAGGGTTTTAAATAAAAAGCAATCAAGACAGTCCTTGCCCTCGAGTTGCTTGCTTTCCAAGGAGCAAAGATACCACCTAAAGGGGAGTTAGAAAAGGGAGGTGTGGATGCTACATGGAGTGGAGATGGTGGGGAGTGGAGATGGTGGGAAGTAGCCCAGAATTCTAGTTCTCAGCATGATGAGTAGAAAGCTCACATCTCAGAGCTGGTCATCCCAGGACAGAATCTAAAGTTCTGGTGGGGTGAGATTGGTTTGATAGCCAGAGTGAAATCAGCATAGTCAGAAGACAGAAGACTAGGAATCCTTTAGCATCTCTGAATTTAGCTGCTCTGTTGCTCATTCCATATAAAAGCTTTTTCCAGCTTGATAGAACCTGCAAAAATTTGAACTTTGCCTTTGAGAATGCACAGCTGCTTCTTTCACCATGAGGCTTGAGAGTAAAGCGGTGTTATAAACAATAGAATAAAAGAATTATGAAGCTCTCATTTAACATTTTTATGATTTGTTATCACAGAAACAGTAATACCATAGTTACTTCAAAATGTTTGTCTCATTACTACCTTCTAATATGCTTTTTGAGAGTGTACATCCAATTCACCATATATGTGTAATTTTAAGATTCTGGTTGGTAACAATCATAGCTTTCATCTTTGTATCCCCAGAACAGTGCCTTCACATACTAAGCCCATAATAAAGTATTTGTTGAATAGAATTTAATGTTCAGAATTAAAGAATACTATGGCTAGGAAGGATCTTAATAGTTATCTTGGCTAGCCTTATCACCTTATAGAAGGGGAAACTGAAATCCCAGAGAGATTCAATGATTTGTCCAAGGTAAGATAGCTAATTAGTGGTGACAGACATAGGACTTTTATTTATTGATGGTGTAGGTACTACTTCTTGCAACAGCAAGTAGTAAAAAACCACAAAAATTATGTATACTATAAACTGAGACTATATATAAATAACTGGAGCCTTTTTTAAAAAATAGATTTTTATTAAAAATTTTTGCCTTTACATTGCCAGAATTTCCCCATGTATTCTTTCTTCTCTCTCCGAGAGAGCTATCCCATAACAAAGAATGAAAAGGAAAAAAATAATTAACGTCAAAAAAGTTTGATATTATATAAAGTGTGCTGTACTTTTACTCTCCTCCTCTGAAAAGAATTGGGTTTAAGCACCTTCTCATATCTCTTCTTTTGGGCTAAGCACGACCGATATGATTCTTTCAGTTTCATTTGCTTTGTTATTTTTCTTTCCATGTACGTAATTGTAATAGTTATGTATATTTTCTTAATTCTTCTTACTTCAGTTTGCATCAATTCATTTGAATCTTCCTGTACTTCTCTGTAATGTCATATTCATTGTTTCTTATAGCACAGTAATATTCCATAATTGGAATATTTTAAAAAGTTTTCTTAACTGCACAGTATTACTTAAATGGCTTCATGTTTATGTCTCAGAGCTTTGTTTATTGTTTTTATCACTGTCACTTTCCAATGTCTTCTGTTCCCCCATACATGCCTCTCTTGTAATAAATTAAATATAATTAAAAACAACAACTATGAATTGTTCCCAAATGAAAATATTTGTCTCGTTCCACATTTATTTCAATTTATTACATATTTCATGTATATATGTATTTTAATTTATCATGGCTTAATAATTATGTCACAATTATATACCATGTATCATATGCCACAGTGTATTCAGCTATTCCCTAGCAATGGGAACCCACTTTCATTCCAGTACTTTGCAATTAAAAATATTTTTGTAAATCATATTAAAAACAAAAACATCAGGGCAGTTAGAGTTAGATAGTTAAATATGGCAGTGGATAGAGCACCAGCCCTGTATTCAGGAAGACCTGAGTTCAAATGTGGCCTCATACACTTGACACTTACTAGTTGTGTGACCATGGGTAAGTCACTTCACCCCATTGCCTCACAAAAAACAAACAAGCAAACCAAAAATAAAAACAAAAACTTCCAGAACTACATTATTATCTCAACAGGTGCAAACAAACTGTTTGACTAAGTATAATACTAATTAATGCTAAATATACTACAAAGTGTAGACAGAGGGAACTTTTTGAATGTAATAAAAAACTATTTAAAACCAAAATCAATCACCATTTGCAGAGGGGATATAATAGAAACTTTCCCAGGATAAAGTAAAGATACCTGTTCTTTCTCCTGTTCTTTGATGTAGTTCTAGAAATGCTAACTTTAGCATTAAGGCAAATAAACGAAATTAAAGGCAAATAATAATAAACACACAAAAATGAGACAAAATTATTCCTATTTGCTGATGACATAATGGTTTACTTAAAAAAAGCAGGAGATAAATGAGAAAATTTATAGTACTAACAAAATTGGAAGCTTCAAAATAAACCCTCAAAAAATATTTTTATAGAATAACAAAGTCCCAAAAGCAGTAATTAAAGGGGAAATCTTAATCAAAATAACTACAAAATGCCTAAAATATTAAAAAAAAAATACCAAACCATACAAAATGTCTGTTGATTCAATTATAGAGTGAACTTTAAAAAAATAAAGAACAACTCAGCTGGAAGAATAATGCCATTATAATAAAAATGGCACATCACCAAAGATAATTTATAATTTTCATACTGTATCAATCAGGCTGTCAAAGGGATACTGAATAGAACTTGACAAAGTAATAAAATTAACTTGGAGTGAAAGATCTGAAATGAAATATCAAGAGAAATAGTGAGAAAAAAGGAGATTAAGGGGTAGCATCAGATCTCAAAGTATATTATAGAGTGACAGTCATAAAAACCATTTGATATGGGTTAAAAAATAGAGAGATTAGTGGAACATAGTAGACAAGGGAGAATTAAAAACGAGACTCAACACCAGATTTGATAAACCTCAAAACACAAATTACATAGGAAAGAACTCCCTGTTTAAAAGAAAACTGGAAAACATTCTGGCGAAAATTAAGCTTAAAACTACATATTGCATAATAAAATTCAAAATGGACATATGACCTTAATATTAAAGATCACACCATTAAAAAAATTGAAAGGAGCAGATCATATGTGCCTTTTACAACTGAAGGTAAGAAATGGATTCTTAACCAAACAAGGGATAGAAGTGATTGATTACAAAAGGTAAAATAAACTAACTTTGATTACATGAAATTGAAAACCTTATATACAAATAAAATCAATGCATCTAGAATAAGAAGGAAAGTGGTTAAATGCGAAAAATGCCTTTGTATTAAATTTCTCTGATGAGAATTTTGTAGCCAAGATATATAAACCATTAATAGATACGTAAAACTAATAGCCTTTCCTCAATAGATAAGTGATGAGAGGATGTGAACAAACAGTTCTCAAAAGAATTTTAAGCTGTTGGGGCAGCTAGGTGGCGCAGTGGATAGAGCACCAGCCTTGGAGTCAGAGGGACCTGAGTTCAAATCTGCCCTCAGACACATAATACTTACTAGTGGTGTGACTCCAGGCAAGTCACTTAACCCCGGATTGCCTCACTCCCCCCCCCCAAAAAAGAATTATAAACTGTTAACACTTATATGAAAGAATGTTCCAGGTCACTAATAATAAGAAAAATGCAAATCAAAACAACCCTGAGGTTTTATTTCACCCTGAAAATTGGCAAAGATAACAAAAGATAGAAACAGTCAATTCTGGAGGAGCTTTGGGAGGGTAGGCATGCTAGTACATTGTTGATAGAGCTGTGAATTGGTACATTTTGGAAAGCAGCTTGCAATTATGTAAATAAAGTGATGAAAATATCCAAATCCTTCGACTCAGAGATTCTGCTACTAGGTTTATACGCTAAGGAAGTCATTAATAAAAAGAAAGTCGTCTTACATACCAAATATTTATAGTACTTCTCTTTGTGAATTAGAAACTATATAGATTCCTATCAACTGGTAAATGGCTAAACTAATTGCAGCACATTAATATAATGGAATATTACTGTATTATAATAAATGATCAATAGGATAAATACAAATAAACATGAAAAGACTTACAAGACATGATACAGAGCCAAGAAAACAATACGCACAATTACTATAGCAATATAAATGGAAAGAACACAAAATATTAAAAGTGAGTATTGCCCAAAGAAAAGATAAAAGAAGATAACCTCATCTCACTCCTTAGCAGAGGTGGTAAGTACCTGAGTACAGAATATTGCATATATTTTTAGACTTTTAATCAATTTGCTGGTTTTTTTCCCTCTTCTTCCTCTTTGTATTAAAAATATTATTTATATATGGGAAATCTGGACAGGGCAGGGTAAAAGGATACTGAGAGAAATTCTGGTGATGTTTAAAAAATATATCAATAAGATTTTTTTTTGTGTATGTGTGTATGTATATGGCACCATTCCCTGTACCTTTGACATCCTTATAGATTTCCCTCTTGGTCACTTGTAAAACTACCAATATTTGTACAAAGTGTTACTCTTTGTTGCTTATTAATTACTGGAAGATTATTGTGGCAGGTATGATTCTTGGAAAGTTCTCAAAGTTAGGATGACTAAATTTCAAATTTTTCTTTTACAGGCATGGTTCATGGAGGGAACCTGTCAACCCTTACTATGTCAATTCTGGTTATGCCCTAGCACCAGCCACCAGTGCTAATGACAGCGAACAGCAGAGTATGTCTAGCGATGCCGACACAATGTCCCTCACTGACAGCAGTGTGTAAGTCGTTTTGATTTCTTTTGGAAATGAGATAATATCAAAATCTCATTAAAGTTACCATATTTTAATAATGATATCATGTGTATATTTGTGAACATATTCTATTTGATTAATGAAGAGTCAGATTTAAATTCTTGTATTATGTATTTCATTGTTACCATTATATGATCCTTTTTAGCTACGCTTTGATCTAGTAAGTACACTTTAGTATATTTCCAACATTTGTTCTTCATTATGAAATTTCAAGGCACTTTCCTAGGTAAATCATTACATTTTATTAGAAACTACTGACATTTCAGAACATAAACCTAAAGGAATTTGTCCCAAGCTACTAAATACAGCAGTACTTATCCACCTAAGGAATTGCTTAAAATCACACTCTCTCCTACTGATCAAACTGCTTTACCAAGTTATCTTGTACCTTAAAGTCCCTTTATTTTGAAGGAAATTTATTTGGTAGTAAAAGTCTTCTCAATGAGCCTCTTAACACTCTTTTTAAAGGAAACACTTTCCTAAATAGTAGCATTCAAAAAAGTTAAAGTCTTTCCTTGAAATTTCCACATTACCAGATTCCCACGACAGATTTCTGCCAAGCACAAGGATTGCATGTAGGCCTAGAAATACCAAGGAAGCTAGGTGGCACCTTGGATTGAGCACTAGACTTGGAGTCAGGAAGACGCAGATTCAAATGGACTGCAGCATTCCCAGCTGTGTGACCATGAGCAAGTTTCTTAAACTCTGTCTGCCTCGATTTCTTCTTCTGTAAAATAAGCATAATACTCCAACTCCCAAGATTGTTGTAAGGATAAAATAAGATCATATTTGTAGGGTGCTTTGCAAATCTTAAAGAACTATATGAATGTGAAATGTGAAAAAATTATTCATATTCAAGAGAAACACTCTGTACCTTTACTTCTCATTTGGGGTTAAAGATAGTTTCGTTTAATGGGCACAGTATTTGGCCATGAGATTTAATGGGAACATGGCTGTTCCATTCAGTAGAACTATACTTTTTACATTGTCTTTTCAAGCATGGTTTCCTCATCCTCAAGGGTGTATGAAATTTTTATGTGTATAATTACCAGTGAATAATAAACATAAATAACTTGGTGACTCTAAGCCTGTTTAAGAATCTTTATTAAGTATACTTGAAAGCATTGGTTTCTTTTTACAATCCCTACTCCTTGCTAAATGCTATAGCTTTTTCCCCCATGGAAGCTGCTTTTTATGGTTCTGTTACATTGATCTTCTTATTTTCAGCAGTAGCTAAAAAAAGATCAAGCCTGTAGAATCAGTTTTGCTAAAGGGCATTCTTTGCTCATTTGACCACATAACTTTTATTATGGTTTGGCTCAAAGAAAGAAAATACTTTCTTAGACATATTAATGGTGGCTTTTTAATGCAGACTAGAAAAATCATCCAGCTGCTTATCTGGGTAAATGCAGGAGCTACCAGTCAATAATATATCCAGCCCCCAGAATCCCAGAGAATTTCCTCTTCTACTTAATAACAAGCACAAATGTAGAACAACATTCTGGGCTTTAATTAGAGTTTAAACTTTTTTAAAAGATGGCTAAATATTTTGTTCTTTTATCCCAAGTTAACATGCCAGTTCCTCAAAATGTCTGGATTTTATTTTATATTATAAAAGGACAGATGCCACATAAATACTGATACTGTGTCAGAATCATAGTCTGCCATGACCAAGTAGGAATAATGCATCAAAATAAGACACCCTTATTGGAAGGGGAAGAGAGGGGAGTTTATTCTAATAAATAATAGACAGATTCATGGGTAGTTTTTAGAATCACTGATTGTTAAGAGCAAGATAATCTAGTCCTATCTATTTGTTTTACAGGTGAGGAAACTGAGCCCCAGAGAAAGGGAAGTGACCTAAGGATCACATTGTTAGCTAATGTCAGAATTGATATTTAAGACTCAGTTCTTCTAACTCCCAATCTAGGGTTCCTTCCACTTTACCACAACTGTGTCAGCTCAATTTTTCTCTTTTTAGGTACTTGGAAATTATTGGAATAGTGACAGCAAAAGTACCTTTTTTCCTCCCTCTTTTATAGTCATATCAGACAAACTAATCTAAGTTTCAGGCATTCTGCTGAAACTAACCAGTTTAATGGTTCTTCGAAAGAGTTAACATTATTAATATTATTAAAAAGTTTCAGCTCTAATTATTTATTGATATTAATAATTGATTACATTTATAGAGGACTGATAGTTTCTACAGGAAGTAGAACTGTGTCAAAATGAGCCTGCCTTCTGACGATGATTTTTAATTCAGGAGACCCATAGGGTCTTCTGGGCAGATGTGCCTTGTTTATTGATAATAAATATATTTATAATGAAGAGTTAGCTGAGCCCATAATTGAACAGGAGGATAAAGAGATTGGGCTGACTTAAACATGATAAATTATTCAGAGCTTTCAAGATTGCAAATTTTTCACTGCCACAAGTCTAGCTTTTTAATATCAATGTTTTGCTGGTGCTATGGCAGTGAATCATAGTAATACTGTAACCTTAGAAGAATTAACCTACAACTTAACTGAAAGAACTTCAAGAAGTGACATTAAATATATTCAAGAAATATAGGTGGTTTAGCCTTCTAACAAGAAAGTGAACAACATATAATCAGTCTGAATGGAATGTTCGTACACCAGAGATACCTTTCTTTCTTCCTTTCCCTTCCGTACACTGGACATATATTTATGGGGAAACATGAACAATAATTCCACTAGATGAAAAGATATGGAAGAATTTTAGCCTGTATTGTTGGAAGGAATACACATATGCATGAAATCATGTGTGAATCCATTAAAATACAGTGAAAGGTTCATATCATTTACAAGTTAGCTTTTTATTCATTGGATCATGCGCTGGAGGACTCTTCTTCAAAAAGTCCTTTTAATCATCTTCTAATTCACCTGTTGTACAAGTCTGACGTACTTAGAGGCAGTGGATAGAACACTGCATTTGGACACTTGGTAGTTGTGTGGCCTTAGAGAAGTCTCTCAAACTCTGTTTACTTCCATTTCTTCAGCTGTAAAATAGAGATAACAATGGCACCTACCTTCCAGGTTTGTTGTGAGGATCCAGTGAGGTATATTTGTAAAATTCTCTGCAACGTTCCTGGCATATTGTAGGCACTATACAAATGCTAGCAATTATCATCATCATCGTTATTACTTTAATACTGCTTGCACAGAGGTGATAGAAAACAAGTTTATTCCATTTCTCAAGAAATTATGTGTTGCAACATGATGAATGTGGAAATATGTTTAACATGATTGTACATGTATAACCTGTATCAGATTGCTTGCTGTCTTGAGGAGGGAGGAGGGAAAGAGGAAAATTTGGAACTCAAAATCTTACAAAAATGAATATTGAAAACTATCTTTACGTGTAACTGGAAAAAAAATAAAATACCACTAAGTACAAAAAAACTACACATTGGATAGTAAGAAGCATCTTTAGTTCCACCTAGAATCTCTTCACTTTCTGGGCCTCTGGGGTTTAATTTTTGATATATTTATAAGAAGTATATGAATGATGGGGAAGCTTATCCGCAAGTGATGGACAAGAGTGACTGTGTACAATAGCACCTTTATCTCTTTCTGCACTGATTAGGAGTTGGTACTAGTAGTTTTCACATTCTTTTGTTGGAGTAGACAGAGATATGCATATTAATGATTCCTTTCTGCCTCTGCATTCAGAAGATAATTTAGTATCAAAGTGAGAACCTGTAAGAAAGAATTTTATTTATTGCAAATACTAAAAGTCATTTAGGCATAACTCCTTCTTTGCCGTCCTTAGCACTTCTTCGTTTCATCTGTGTCAGTGTGATGTAGTAGTAAAAAAGAACACTTGATTTGAAGCCAAGGGACAGGAGTTCAAGTCCTGATTCTAACACTTAATAAGCTGAGTGACCTTGGTCAAGCTGTCTAGGTTTACATTTAAATAATTATTACTTGTGTAATTGACTTCCTCAGGTTGTTAATGAGGATCACATAAACTACCTACCATATTTGACCAAATGTATGACCACACTTGAACCCTCTTGCCTTCTCCCATCCCAATTTGGATCACATAAAACCTAAACACGGACAATAACTGTTATTTTAGTATCATTAGACACAACTTAAACCTCACTGATCTTCCTGTGAACACCATAAGGAATAGCAACAATTTCCTCATTATCCCCTATGCACAGACACACTAGAAATCTCAGCCAAATGCCCTTGCTGGCATTGCAAACTTCAAATGACTGTCTTGCATTTCTACTCCAGTCTCATCAATCTCACTGGAAAGTTTTAATGTGAGAGTGGTTTTTACCCCTCATGAAAACTCCTGGGTTAAGAGACAGAAAGAGATCATTAGAATAATTTTACCACCAGTAGGAGTATGCACTTTGCTTCTTGATTTGAGATCCATTTTCCAGTTATAGATAGAAATAGATGATTGCAGAACTTCTGCTTGCAACTGCAGAGTTGGGTTCCTTGAAGTTCATTTTTAAATGTTACAACAGTTTGTGACATGATAGTGGATCCCCCAGAGTGGTTGTTGTTTTCCAAGCTTGGTAACCAAACTAGCTAAGCCACCTAAGGAATAGAATGAAAGAGGTAGGGTACTGGGAAGCAGGGCCCAAGGTAGAGTTAGCCATCCACATTAACTTCTTTCTCAACTTCCAAAAGTCTGTTTAAATTCTTGGGTTTGAATAGGCTCAGCTTCCAAAATAGAGTAGGAGTGAATGCATACACACATAGCTTAGGAATGCAGTCTATATTCAAAACAATACTATATTATTATTGAGAGGTAGTGTCTTGTAATAAAAAGAATACTAACTTGAATTTCAAAGACTTGGTTTCAAGTCCTAGATGTACTGTTTATCAGTTCTGAAGCCTGTGGACAGATTTTAACACCTGTCATTTAAATCACACACTAAATATTTCATAGAGTTGTGAAGAAAGTGTTTTGTAAGTTGTGAAATATTATAAAAGTATGGTTAGTTATTAGTATTAGCTATTCTCCGGAAGACAGTTCTTAATTTTTTTTTATTGCTTAAAAACTTAGAGATACAAACAAAAGAGAGAAAGCTAAAAGATAGCATCTGAAGAGCACTGTAAAATTGTTCAGTGGAGAGTTTTCAGTCAGCACATTTCCAAGTTTTTCAAATTTCTTGCTATTAAAGATAACTAAGAGAAAGTTACCTGAAAAGTTAGGAGAACTTTGTGTTACACTAGTTTCATTTTTTCTTTCCTGCCACCAGCTTTCTTTTCAGTGCAGTTTAGTGGGGATGAAATTAAAGTGCTTATCTTTGAATTTGCTTCCTCTGGTTGAGTTGGCATTGAGCTTTGAATGAAGGAATGTTCCAAGTTCAGAGGTGGCACTAGGGAATCTAGTTAAAGTCACATCAAAGGGAGCTCAGCAGGGCTGAACATGTGTTTTGAAGCTGGATAGATTACAGGCCATTATCAGTCTTTCACTACTGTGCTCTGAACAAAAGTCTGGTCTTTCCACCCAGACTGAAGGTACAGAGAATTTATTATTTTAAAAAAGAAATAAAGAAAAAAACTTAGCAGCACCCTACCTACCAACAAAAACTGCTTTTCCGGTGAATATGCAATTGGTCCAGATATACAAATTGCCCCCTTTGATTCACTTCCAGCCCATATATATGTTAGCAATAGTACTTTTATTTGGTAACTCTAATAAATGAAATAATTCTTTTGTGAAAATTGTAAAAATTTCATTACATTACATTTCATTGGCCATTGTTGTCATGCATTCAGTAGAGAATTATTGTTGTGATTTTATGTTGCATTAATGTTTTCTTTAAATAAAACTTTTGATAAGAAATAATGTCACTTTGGTAGCCAAAGTTGTCCTTGGTTCAGTCGTTTTTCAGTCATGTCCAACTCTTCATGACCCCGTTTGGGGTTTTCCTAGGCAAAAATACTGGAGTGGGTTGCCATTTCCTTCTTCAGCTCATTTTATAGATGAGGAAGCTGAGGCAAACAGGGGAAAGTGACTTCCCCAGGGTCACACAGCTAGTCATTGTCTGAGGCCATATTAGAGCTCAGATCTTCCTGACTGCAAGCCTGGAAGTCTATCCACTGTGCCACTTTGCTGCCCCTAAATCCTCTGACCCTTCTATTATTCTAATAACACCTTAATAATTAATAACAGCTCAAAGTTTATGTTTTGCAAAGTTCCTTCTTTACAACATGAAGTCAGTAATTCATGTTTTATCCTAATTTTACAGATTAAAAACATGAGGCTCAGAATCATAAGTACTCCTGGAATCAGTCATTTGGCTAGTAAGTGACTGAAGACAACATCCAAGCTCAGGAGCTCTTCACTCCTATTTCTGCCTCTCTCTGTCCCCTTTTTTAACACTTGTTCTTTCTCCCTCTTTGAGTTAGTACGTAGAAGTTTATTTGGCCTACATCCCACCATTTGAAAAAAGTATCCTTCAGACACCATATTAATGATATTATTATTATTATTAAGGGTCTTTTAAAATAAGGCTAATTTTGTTTTACTAGGTAGCTATTTCTGCAGCATTAATTTCTTATTATTAGTGATATTTTTTCCTAGAAGTGCATGTTTGCTCTAACATTTATTGATTTAAAACTAACCATTTGAGATTGTCTGCAGATAGAATTTCCCCTCCCTCCCCTCCCCTCCCCCCTTGGAAAGAAAAATAGCACACTGAGAAAAATATGTTCTGGCAGAATTTCGCTGGAAAGACAAAATGCACCTGAATGACACTCTAGGCATTATGCAATGATGATTTAGTAACTGCCTTAAACAGCATTCCAAATAGGGTGCTCTTTTGTTCTTCACATAGTTTTAGAAATGGTTTTCGGATTTTATTAATTCTGAGGGGGTCTTTTGATGGGCTCATGCAATTTATTTATCCATCTGTTTATTTTTTTTAAGATGTGGTATATATAGTATTGGTAAACCTTTCATTGGCAACGTGAAATCTTTTTACCATATTCTCTAAATGCTGCACCTTGAATGGTGTCATTGCTTAAGGGACAGTTTTTATTTATATTTGTGCAGAAACATATTTTGTTTAAAAAAATTCTACATTCAATGACATATACTTAATTATCTTCCTTATGATTCACAAGAAGAAAAATTTCATTCATAGAAATTTCCGTCAAATAGTTTTCAAAGGAATTTAGATGGGTTTTGGATACAATATCAAAATTCCGTCTTTTGATGTCATTTGGTTTCCTGAATTAATTTTCTATTTAAATTTATGCCTTAGTTTTCAAAATATCTTTAATGTCCCAACCATTTAAATGCCGCAATTTCTACAAATCTTTCCTTTCCTGATTTCTTTTTTTCTTTTGTCTGATAGATTTTTATCAGTATCTTTTTACATTGCCTGGACATAAAAACCCATATACCTCTCCCTCTATGATAACCATCTCTTAGATCAAAGAAGAGAGAAAGAGAGGAGGGTGATGGGGAAGGGGGAAATCAGCAAAATCAATAAATATATTAAAATAATCCAAAATATATGTGATATTCCATACTTGTGGATCCACACCTCTGCAAGGAAGCCGGAGGGGGGATCTTCTTATATCTCTTCTTTGTGGACAACCTTGTTCTTTATAATTTTGCATCATTCACCTTCATTTGTTTTGTGGTTGTTGTACCTTCGATTTACATTGTTGTAGTTATATTATCTATTATTTTCTTGATTCTGCCTACTTCACTTTGCATCAGTTCATGTTAGTTTTTCTATGCTTCTCTTTACTCTTACAAGGAATCAGTAGGAATATTATTTCTTCACTCGATTGTATTTCTTGTAGCACCTGATATTCCATAATGTTTGTGTACCATGATTTGTTTAGCCATTCCCCAGTATGTCTGTCAAGAAGCATTTTTTAAATTGCTTGCTATGTGCTTGCTGTGTCCTTAAAAGTAGGCAATCAAAAGACAAGGAAAAAGACAATCCTTGCCCTTAAGGAGTTTACATTCTAATGGGGTAAAACCATGCACAAAAGGGAGCTAAAAATACAGGAGGTAGGAAGATACAGTTGGTCATGACAGTCAGAAGCAAAGCTGAGAAAGGAATGAAGGATGGCTAGCTTAAGGCCTCCCTCCAAAATGGAGGCCCCAGGAAGAATTTACCAGTGTGAGAAAGGTACCCTAAGGGATTAAAGGATATGCCAAAGTGAAAGGCAACTAAGGCACATAGGCAAAGTCTAGAGAATCCAGTCAGTGGACAGCCATCTGCTTAGGTTCCAGTTCCTTTCTACCACAAAAGTGCTGCTATAAATATTTTGGTACAAATGGAAACTTTTGTTTTGTCAATGACTTCTAGCAACCTCAACTGATTTCTTCTTAACTTATACCCCTCATATTGCTTATTCAAACTTGTATTAACCTCTGTTACTGAACTATGAAGTCCTTAGGGGCTAGAATGGGTCTCTCTTTGTCTCTCCATAGTATACTTTGCACATATAGACATTTAATAAACTTGTGTTAAATTGAAAAAGGTATTGAAGGTGACTCAACACAGAAAATTAATCATTTTTGGGGCAGAGCCAAGATGGCGGAGTAAAAGCAGTGACTTAAAAAAAAATAAAAAAATAAAAAGCAGTGACTTGCATGAGCTTTCCCCCAAACCCTTCCAAATACCTATAAAAAATGGCTCTAAACAAATTCTAAAGCAGCAAAAACCACAAAAAGTCAGAGTGAAACAAATTTCCAGCCAAAGACAGCCTGGATGGTTGATCAGAAAGGTATATCGTGCCGGCCGGGGAGAGGAGTGCAGTTTGACATAGCTGCGTAGGCCTCAGAGGACTGAATCACAGGCAGCTGTGGTGGTTTCCAGACTTCTCAACCCATGAACGCCAAAGACAACTTAGAAGGTCAGTGGGAAAAGTCTGTTTCTGTGGTGCTGAGAGAGGACAGTGGGGTTCCAGCCCCATTCCTGGGGTGGCGGCTGCCTCCTGAGCTTCTGGCCCACAGACTGAGGGGGAATTGAGTGGCTGATCAGAGGGGGATTGCAGGGATCTCTCTGCTGGTGCAGGATTCTCTTGTTTTGCCCGTGCTTGGATCTGGGTCACAGTTCTAGATGGCTGTCCTGGGGTGAGGAGGAGCGCTGGCATGGTGGAGCTTGTAGTGGCTGTGGAGAGGAAACCCTCCTCACAGTTCCAAGACAGAAAAGAGTGCTCATAGACCAGAGCACAGGCCAGGAAAGGAGTAAATACCTTGCCTTTGATCATAGCACCTTGGAAGAACTGAAAATTTACAGGTCCCTTGAAGTATCTCTGAAAACAGCTGCACAAAACCCCTGAAGCTTGGGACAGTACATTCTCCACACTGGAAACAGACTCCTACCTTAACAAAGAGTTTATAACTCAAATAATTGGCCAAGATCAGGAGCAAGCAGCACAAAAAACATCAGACTATATTATCTTACTTTGATGACAAAGAAGATCAAAACATACAACCAGAAGGAAGACAATGAAGCCAAAGCTCCTATATCCAAAGCCTCCAATAAAAATATGAATTGGTCCCAGGCCATGGAAGAGCTCAAAAAGGATTTTGAGAAGCAAGTAAGAGAAGTAGAGGAAAAACTGAGAGTGATGCTAAAGGAGACCCAAAAAAATACTGAAGAAAATGGCACCTTAAAAAATAGCCTAACCCAAATGGCAAAAGAGGTCCAAAAAGCCAATGAGGAGAAGAATGCCCTAAAAAGCAAAACTGGCCAAGTGGAAAAGGAAGTCCAAAAGCTGACTGAAAAAAATACTTCCTTAAAAATTAGAATGGAGAAATTGGAAGCTAGTGACAATTTGAGAAATCAAGGCACTGTAACACTAATCCAAAGGAATGAAAAAATAGAAGAGAATGTGAAATATCTCATTGGAAAAAACAACTGACCTGGAAAATAGATCCAGGAGAGAGAACTTAAAAATTATTGAACTATCTGAAAGCCATGATCAGGAAAAAGAGCCTAGACATCATCTTTCAAGAAATTATCAAGGAAAACTGCCCTGATATTTTAGAACCAGAGGGCAAAATAGAAATTGAAAGAATCCACCAATCACCTCCTGAAAGAGATCCCCAAAGGAGAACTCCTAGGAATGTTGTAGCCAAATTCCAGAACTCCCAGGTCACGGAGAAGATATTGCAAGCAGCCAGAAGGAAACAATTCAAGTATTGTGGAAACACAGTCAGGATAACACAAGATTTAGCAGCTTTTACATTCCAGGGACCCCTGGAGGGCATGGAGTATGATATTCCGGAGGGCAAAGGAGATAGGACTACAACCTAGAATCACCTACCCAGCAAAACTTGAGTATAATTCTTCATGGTAAGAAATGGTCATTCAATGAAATAGGGGACTTTCAAGCATTCCTGAGGAAAAGACCAGAGCTGAACAGAAAATTTGACCTTCAAATACAAGACTCAAGTGAAACATGGAAGATGTAAACAGGAAATTTGACCTTCAAATACAAGACTCAAGTGAAACATGGAAGACGTAAACAGGAAAGAGAAATTATAAGAGACTTATTGAGGTTGAACTGTTTACATTCCTGCAGGGAAAGATGATATTTGTAACTCATGAGTCCTTTGTCAGTATTAGGGTAGTGGGAGGGAAAAAATTATATGTTTGTATAGATAGAGGACACAGGGTGAGTTGAAGATGAAGGGGTGATATCTGGAAAATAAAATTAAGGGATGAGAGAGGATTCTACTGGGAGAAGGAGAAAGGGAGAAGTAGAATGAGCTAAAATATCTCACATGAAACAGATAAGAAGAGGCTTTTACAGTGGAGGGGAAATGGGGAAAGGTGAGAGGGAATGAGTGAATCTTATTCTCATAGGAGGGAATAACATACACAATAAGGTATGGAAATCTATCTTACTCTATAGGAAAATAAGGGGGGAAGGGGACAAGAGAGCAGGGGATTGAGGGAGGGGATAATCAAAAGCAAACACTTCTGAGGAGGGACAGGGTCAAAAGAGAGAGTAGAATAAATGGGGGGGTAGGATAGGATAAAGGGAAATATACTTAGTTTTTCTACAACATGACTACTATGGAAGTGTTCTGCATGACTACACATCTATAACTTGTATCGAGATGCTTGCCTTTTCAATGAGGTTGGCTGGGGAGGGAGGAAAGGAGAAAATTTGTAACCCAAAGTTTTAAAAACACATGTTAAAAATTTTAAAAAATTTTAAAAAAGAAAGAAAATTAATCATTTTTGTAGCCATGAAGTCTGATTAACGTTTATACCTGGCCTTAATTACTCTCAGATACATGTGGTATTCCCTCTAACGATGAAAATCAAAACCCATCCACTGGCCTCCATCCTCTGCACCTCTTGTCTTTGTCCTCCTGGAAGTTTATCACAAGAAATCCATGCAGTGTGACCGGGGATGGGGAGGTAGAGAAGATTTGTCTTCCTTTTTTTTTTTATTGCATATATACATATATGTATGTATATATGTGTGTACACACACACACACACACACACACACACACACAGCACACAGTCTGTCTAGTGGTTATTATTCCTTGCTATCACCTCCTGACCAACCTATATTTTTTGCTCAGGGAGTTCTTTGATGACATCCTTTACTCTACTTCCTTGTAATTCCTTGTTTTTAATGTGTTGCAGGCTTTTCATGCCTAATACATATTTCTAAATGATAATTTTATCATTTAAAAAATTTTGATAGCTTTTGTTTTTACAGACCTGATTTCCCAATATATTCTTCCTCCTTCCCTTTAGAGCACCTTTTATATTAAAAAATAACAAAAGGGAAAAAACCCAGCAAAATAAAACTAACCTACACATCAGCCAAGTCTAACAGTCTTTTTCTTGTTCTACAACAGAAGTGGGCATCTGGCCCACTGCTTTTTTCCTAAGGCCCACAAGCTGTGAATGATTTTTATGTTTGTGAGTTAAGTTTTATTGTATTTAAAAATGTGAAAAACATTCTTAGTTTTCAGATAGTACAAAAATAGGCTGGGGTGCAGGGGAACAGTTTGCCTTCCCCTTTTTTATACTCATAGCCCTCACCTCTGCAAATAACAGAGGTTTATTCTTATATGTCCTTAGGACAGAACTTGATCATTTAAACTTCACAGTATTCAGGATCCTTTTTTTTTATTTTGTTATAGTCATTATGCATATTGTTTGCCTGGTTCTCTTTAACGTTTTGCGTCATATCATCCAAACCTTCTCGTGTCTCAGTATAGTCTTCATTTAGCTTATTTCTTATTCTGTGCTGTTATATCCATGTACCACAATTTGTTTAGCTATTCCTCATTCAGTTAGCACGTACTTTGTTTCCCCTTCTTTGTTACTTCAAAAACCTGATGCTGTAAATATTTCAGTTTATATGAGGCCATTCTTTCTATCTTCAGCGTCCCTGTAACATATGCTTAACAGTACTGTCTCTGGATCAAAGGTATGGACGTTCTAGTTACTTTCTTAGCATAATTCCTAATTGCTTTCCAGACTAATTAATAGTGTTTTGCAAGATTTTGAATTTTATTGCTTTGGACACTATATTGTTCCATGATTTGTAGCCATACAGTATCCCCAGATTATTTGTATTAAAAATTAAGGCCTTCATTTCAAAGACAATGTTGGAGTCATTTTAAAAACTGTATAATTTCCCATAGGTTATTTAGCCCACACTCCCTTTCTGGTGTTGGTTTCTGAGCCCAACTCATTTTCCATTTGCAGATTTGGCCATGGTAAGTATATGCTATTGAATGAGCTCTGTAGTTTCTCCATCCGCTTGTATATCATGGTCTAGAGAAGTATTCTTTTCACTTGTTGTTTCCTACGTGGAGAATTAGACCAAACTGTTTAGCATGATTTTGGAGCTCATTCATTAGGCTGTGTAGTATTTTAAGGTCTTATTTGATTCCACAAGCACAGTGCCATCTGCAAACAAACAGAAACTTTCTGCAAGATATCACCTATAGAGAATCTCCATGACATCTTTGGCAAGCATGTATCCCTTTGATGTTAATGATTTCAAAACAAAGCATTTTGCATAATTTTGAGTAGAGGTTCTTAAGGGTAGACCTCTTTTTGAAGGAGAGACTTGAAGACTTTTAAGGAGAGACTATTAAATCAGTTGTATTCTTCTTTTTTTGACAGTCATGAAGCAAAAAGCATAGTAGGATTTTACTTTATGTCAACTGTGTTATTCTAATGATGTCTACTGTGGAATATCTCTTGGCAAAAAACCAACTTCCCTTCTAATAATCTAATCAAGGCACGCTTTACTACCCATATAGTTTATTCTCAAAATAGTTTTGGGATACATTGTAAAGCATTCTATAAATATTACCTGATTTTATTATTTCTTAAACATATCCATATATTGATCTCTACACATTGAATTTCTGTACATCTATCATATTTTTTTAAATTTTCCTAACAAGGGCTGATACAGGAGGCATTATTGAACTTGCTGTCTATGTATAGTGAGATCACTGACTTGTCAGAGCAAAGATCAAAATTAATACAAAGCTAGAATAGTAAAAGACAAAAGGACAAAAAGAGGGCGTTCATTTTGGAGAATTCTACCCTAACGTATTTAAGCAAGGTTTTTTCTTCAAAAATTGAGAAATGGATAGAGAAAAAGACATAAACAGAAACTACAATAATTTTGCAAAGAAGTTTGACCAATATGCCACTTTTTAAGTCAGAACACCACATCAGACAGCAAACACTTAACTCAGCCAAGCAGAGACATGGCAGCCAGTAGCAACGCTGATTTTGAATACAAATTCATTTGTAAAACTTTATGGAAATAGAAGTGGAAGATTACGAACAGTGTCACTTCATAAAACTGAAGTCAAAGAAATAACCAGCTTAAAGAAAACTTAATAAGAAACCTAAAAAGTGATCCTTCGAATATTTAAGGGCAAAATTGGCACAGGAATGACAAACAGACAACAGGAAAGATCTGAAAAGAAAAAAATTTTATGACAAACTCTTTTCAATATCAAAGACTGTGGAGTCATCAGAGTCCTGAAGGTTTGAACAGAGAACATCACAGTCCCAAATGTGTATAAAGGATGTGGAAGAGGTACTGAAGAAAACAAAGATGGGAAAGGCAGCTCAACCAAATCCAGTATATACAATGAAAATGGAAAGAACAACCACAAAACAATCAAAAGTGAATGATACAAAATTGTAAAGAACAAGTATGGCCCCAAGAAGAGTTTCAAAAAGACAGTCCCACCCCAGACTTTTGCAATTGTAGGAGGTCCATGAATGTGGAATGTTGCATATATTTTTTACACTTTTTCTACGTATTGACCAGTTTTGTTGATTTTGTTTTGTTTTGTTTTGTTTTTTTAGAAAATAGTGTGTCTCAAAAGTTTAGTACAGTTTTAAGGTATTATTAAAGTTGGTACTTTTTTTAAGGTATTAGAGCTTAAAAGTACACTAAAACTTTTGTTACATCCTGTATTTTTTATATGAAAAAGTTCTCCCTGGGAGAGGGAAGAATACTGGGAGAAAACCCCAAAAAGTATAAAATATTCAAAACTACAAAGATATTTAAAAACAAAGTTTGTGCATATTGGTTAGTTTTATCAAACTGCTTTTTTCCCTTTTAAAATTTCTGATGCAGGGAATGACTCACTTGGTGAGGGTGGGAAGAATATTTTCAGAAATGATTGTCAAATAAAGATAAACTATATCAATACAAATAAGGTGGGGTTTAAAATTTTTTTTTAAAAGGAAAGTTCAGTGTTATCAGGAAAAATACCACAAGACTGGAAGTGGGCATATGTCCTAATTTTCAAAAGAGTGAAGTTAAGTCTACAAGCTTTGGAGGTTATCATCACCTATTGAGAATAGAGCAAACTAGACTAATGAACTTGACTTGAATTTCTAGCAAAATTCTGAAGCATATTATTAAAAGACTGATTATGGTGTAGTGGAAAGAGCACTGAACTTGAAACCGCAGGACTGAGGTTCAAATTCTGACTCTTCCTCTTGTTGTGTGCACTTGAACAAGTCACTTAATCTTTCTGGGCCTTGATTTCCTCATGTATATAATGAAATGGTTAGACTAGTTAATCTCTAATCCAACTTTCAGCTATAGAGGATCCCATATTCTAGAAAAGAAAGTGACAATCGCAAAGTGCCAGCATAATTTCATCAGGATCACTGATACCAAACCAACTTCATTTTCTTGTTTTACAGAGCTAATCCACTGATAGGTCAGGGGAATGTGATAGACATACTTTGCTTAGATTTTATCAAAGAGTTTGGAAAAACTCATATTATTCTTATAGACAAGATAGAAAGATGTGGGCTTATATAATAGCAGATTTCGAATTGGCTGAGTGGTTGGACCTGAAAAGTAATTGTTAATGGTTAAATATCAATTTGGAATGAAGTATCTAATGGTATGGCACAAAAATCCTTGCTTGACTGTGTATTATTTGACACCTTTATCAGTGACCTGAATAAAGATGGCATGCTAATCAGATTTTGCAGATGACATAAAACTAGGAGTGATAACTAATTCATTCAGTTGTGTGTGTGTGTGTTTATGTGGGTGGGTGGGTGGGTGGGTGGAGAGAGACAGGCAGAGACAGACACTACAGTATTGGGCCAAATCTACTGAGATAAAAATTTTAAAAATATATTTATTATATCTTTTAACATCACTTTGATTCCCCCATTTTCCTTTCCCCTCCCTAAGAACCACCCTTATAACAGAGAATTATTTAAAAAGAGGAAAAAGAGCAAGGTGGGGTAGAGATGGTTCAAAAAATCAGCTTCCCAATTACAAGATGGGAAAACATAGAGAGATGACAGCTTGATTTTAAAAGATCTTTATGGATTTTGTCAGGCTATAATGCTCAATATGAGTCAACAGTGTGATGTAATCACCAAAAAATTTAATCCTATCTTATACTGCATTAGGAGAGTTAGGGTGTCCAGGTCTGTGATAGTCCTACTGGACCATAGTAAGGCATCAAACCCACATCTGGAATATTTTGTTCAGTTATGAATACCACATTTTAGGAAGGACATTGCTAAGCTGACGGATATCTGAAGGAAGGTGATCGGAATGGTGAAGGAACTTCAAGATCTTGCCACGTAGGTTAAAAAAGCAAAGAATGTTCATAGAGAAACCAAGATTTGGGAGGGACAAGTATTTGAAGGGCTTGTGTGTGTTAAAGGGATTAGATTTGTTCTTCTTTGCCCCAGAAAACAGAACCAGAAACAATAGGTAGAAGTTTCAGAGAAGCAAATTTTAAGTTGACCTAAAGAAAAAAAATTCCTAATGATTACAGCTATCCAAAAGTGGGATGGCCTGCCTAGGTATATAGTGAGTGGGTTACAGAAGTCATCAAGAAAAGGTTGGATAACCACTTGGCAGATATGCTAGAGAGGGGATTCTTGTTTAGGTATAGGTCACAGTAGATGACCTCTGAGGTTCTTCTCAACTCTGAGATTTGTGATTGTGTAAAATTACTTTTACCTTGACAGTGAAATGTAGTATTGTATGCCTTTCACCTTCTTCTGAAATATTGACTGTGTGACCCTAGGCAAGTCATTTAACCTCTTAAGGTTCTCAGCAATTCTCCAAGACTATAAGATGCATAATTCGTGCCAGCCTTCATTAGTAGAGAGAATTTCCTCATCTGGGAGTTCCCTATGTCAATGAAATCACACACCTAGTCCTTTTCACTTTTTTTTTTATGTTCATTTAATCTAGAGGATAAAATGATTTCCCCCTGAATCGTTGCTGGAGAGATTTTAAACATCATATGTCTGTGTTGGTTGGCCATAGATCAGTATCTAGGGATCAGTTCCAGTATATATCATTTGATTTCATTTCTCATTTGAGTTAATGGATTTATGCTTCCTCCCGATAGAGATGGAGTACCACCTTATAGAACCCGAAAGCAACATCGAAGAGAGATGCAGGAAAGCGTCAAAGCCAATGGACGGGTACCACTACCTCACATTCCTGTAAGTAGCAGAACTTTTTGTGAAATGCAGTGTGGTGGGGAAATGTTTTGGATTTGGAGCCAGAGAACCTGGGTTCAAATTCTAGCTATGCCAGTTTTACTCCCTTTATAACCTTAGGCAAGTCTTAATCTCTCTCACTTTGAGTTTCTTTATAAAATGAGGAATTGGACCCTAAGTGATCTCTAAAGACCCTACCAGCTCTTAAACTTATAATCCAATTATGCTATGAAGCTAATTTCCACAGCACTGTCTCAACTCATATTCTCTCCCCACCCCTCCCCAACGATTTTCAAACCATTTAAAATCCATCATGGAGCCAGTTGTTTTCTTTGATACTTCTTACTCCGCACCACTCACCCTTATTCCTAGTAGACTGTGTTGACTTTAGCCACCATATTGATTGACTCTTTCCTTAAATGGAGAGATGTTTCCCTAGGATTCCAGTGAACTCTGCCTATCTCCAATATAAGAAATCACTGTTTCAATTTAAGCTTATGACTTGGCAGTACATCTGTGCTGTTAATCATGTTAAGTTTTCTCATTCCTGAAACCTGGAATGAAAAGTAGTACAGGTGACATTTAGAACTCAGATGAAAATAAGGAAGATTTCTTTTTCTTTGAATAGCTGAACTCTAACATAGTCAATTAAGAACTTCCATTTGCCTCCTTCAGAGAAAAGGCTATTCAGCTTTTCATTTCTTGCCTATTTATATGTAAAGTTTAAGCAGAGTCACTCTTATTTTAAGATTTTCAAAAATTTGTTTTGCCTGCTAAATTAGATTATCTTTCTTGAGATTCAAAAAGCCTTTATTGCTTTTATCATCCAATTGTGTGTAAAGCTCTGGTTATGGAAACTTGCTAGCCCTGGTTGCTCAGCCTTACTTACTCGGTTGCTTTTACTTTGTGGTTGCTGTAGAAAAGGCTGTCTGGGTGCCTTTTTATTTCTCTCAGTACCATTTTTGCTATAATCATTGCTTTGTTAGAGATGAAATTTGAAGGATTGGCCTCTTTTTGTTGCTGAACAGTGGGAGCCACCACGTAAATATTCAGTGACTTCAAAGGCTGTCAGTAGCTTCACCTCTTAGATAAAAATAATAGTAGTTTTCTATTGATCATGGTACTGACAAGCCTTCCCTGAACTATAGGTTACAAACTCTGAAATTGAAACATAAAATATGTATAGCGAGCTCTGTTTTAACTATTTTCCACCCACAAATAATTTATTCTGTTGAGTTGAATTAAGCCAGTCTTACAGTGGATACTTATAAAAGAATTAGTTTCCCTTTGTGTTATATAGTAACTTTGAGGGGGAAAGGATTCAGGGTATCATGAGGAAGAAGTCATGAGGAAGCTTGAATTCACTACTATCATTATTGCCATTAGAATAATATGCTTACAAAGCTGAAACAACTTCTGCACCAGCAAACTGGAAATTTCTCTTAGTCTTTACATATCTATTTCATAAGAATTTCTTAAATTTCTTTCCTTCCTCACTTTAATTTACAGAAAATAACTACATTTTTTATTACATATATCAGAAGTAAATTTGTTCTATCTCCTGAGACTAGAATAATCCCATGTATTTTGACACTTCATGTCAGCCCAACTATGGAGATAGATTTGACTTAAACTGTAGACTTATACCTAGTTAGCAGAAAGTAAATATTTTGCTCATCTTTGTAAAATTAGAGTAGTGAGACCTGCAATTGCTGAAAATGGATCTGCTTTTGAAATAGCTCCAGGAGGCTAACTTGCCTTCATAGCTCTCCTGGGTAGTCAATGGTGAACATTTTCTCCATATTTTTTATGTTAATAAACTTATGCCTAAAAAGGCCTGGAACTGGTGTTTCCTTGTAAATACCTTAAATCTCTTTGTAATACATTAGCTTAGTTAATCATTTTTATACTGTTGCACTACTTCAGACTTTTTTTTAAATTGTCTAAGGAGTTCATCTTATGGATACCAAAGGCTTTTCAGCATAGTGTCTTTTTTCCTTGATGTTTTTGTGTGACCTATGGATACACAGCAGCTCTCCCTTCACATCCCATATGTATGATCACAAGAAAGACCTCTGTTTATATGTTCTGCTCTTTTACTATGAGAGCAGCAGCTGTTTGCTGCACATATGCTAGGTCTAAACAGGGGCAGGGAAGCAAAAGCTGTAAAAATCCAGCTGACAAACAAAGTGGTTAAAGGGTAGTCTCGTGTAAAATGAGGTTGACCTCGTTTTTAAAAAAAAAAAAGTGCTTGCATGCTCTACCTAAAAGCAGCACATGACATGATGAAAAATCTTAGGGAAATAATTAAGGAATTTGGCTAAATTCACCAAAACATGCTGTATTCTAAGTATTAGCAGCTGCATAAAGAAGTTAAAATTTGTTTGACAAGCTTCATAGGAAAATAATTCCAGATTCAAGGGTAGAATCTCTGTAGACTGCAAATGAATATCATACCACAGTGAAATAGGGGAGTCTGGTGAATATTATTTCTTCTCTAAATATCCCTCACCTTCCTGTTCAATCCAATCGTCAAACAAGGAGAAAAGAGAGGTGATGGAGCAGAAAAAGCTTAGGACCTGAAATCAGAAAGCACTTGGCTCCATGCCTTATGTGATGACAAAGAGATGAGGGATTCTACCTCTACCTTAGCTTTTTCATTTATGAGATGGAAATAATTTCTGTCCCATCTGCCTTAGAAGGTTGTTGGAAGATCAAATAAGATAATACATGTCAAAGCACAATACAGTAGAAGTTATTTGTATAGGGGAGATAAAGTATGATCACATATATGCTGCCTTAAAGTATAAGCTTTTTAAAGGCAGAAGTCTGGTCCCAACTATCTTCTTTTGAACATTTAATCAGCATCATAGCATCTGATTCTAAAGAATTATAAATTTCAGGATAACATAGTAGTATTGGGCAAAGAGCAATACATTTGGAATCACAGAATAGCTGTTACTTAACCTTCGTGACCATAGGCAAGTCATTTAACAACTATTGGCATCGTTTTCCTTATCTATAAAAAATGAAAGGGTTAGACTTATTGGTCTCTAACATCCTCTTTAGCTCCAAATCAAATAGGACTGTGAAACAATTACTCATCCCCCTAACCCCCACCCCCAAAAAAAATTTTCAGTAAAAGAGTTGAGTGTGTGTGTGTGTGTGTGTGTGTGTGTGTGTGTGTGTGTGTGTCTGTTATTTTACACCCCTCAGGGGAGGTAAGCCACCTCTGCTAATGAATGTTTTGTACTTCTTTGCTGACTAGAAAGAATTTCAGACATCATCCTGGAGATAATGTTTAAGTATATGCAAAATATAGAAAGAATCAGTACAAAGTAGGTAAGGTAATTTGGGAGGGAAGGCACTAGCATTTGGGATGATCAGGAAAGACTTCACATAGAAGATTATTTTATAGCTACATATTGAAAGATCCTATGAGGTGGAGTAAGGAGGGAGTACGTTCTAGGCCAGGGGGATGAACAATGAAAAGGTGTAGAGAGGGGACTGTTGTGTATGAGGAACAGAGAGGAGTCTAGTTTGGTTGGATTGAAGGGATGGGGTAATGTACAACCTCATAGGTTGAAAAAGATAGGTTGCTAGATTGTGAAGTTCTTTAAAAGCTAAACAGACGAGCTTATATGTGATCTTAGAGTCAGTGGGAAGTCATTGAAGTTTATTTAGTAGGAAGAATGACCTAGTTAGTTCTGTACTTAAGGAAAATCACATTGGGAATTGTTTAGAATGTACTAGAATGGGGACATTTGAGTTGGAGAGATCAATTAGGAGGCTGTTAAAATAATATACAGAGGAAGTGATGAAGGCCTTGAACTAAGGTGTGTCTGTATGAATAGAGGAAAGGGTGAGATGTGAGACACATGAAGGGAATATGATATGGTTGGTTAGCCAGCAAAGGAGACTTAGAAGGTATAATCAAACAGGTAAGAGGAGAACCAAGGAAGAGTAGTGTCATGAAAACTCAAAGAGAGAAAGTATACAGGAAGAGAGGGTGGTAAGCATTTATTACACTATTTGGAATAAATTGAATAGAGGTGTAATTGAGTTATGGCAAGTTAAATAATGCAGTTGTCTTACTCTTCTTTTGAAGCAGACAGGAAATATGGGTCTTCATTTCTATACATTTGTTCTATGGTAGCTCTAATTGAATTTATTAAATTGGAGAGGATGGATTCACACAGGAAGGGAAAATAAAGGTAAAAAGTATCTCTTTCAAAAGCCTGCTTTGTACTAGGCACTGTGCTAAGTGCTTTACAAATATTATCTCATTTGATCCTGTAAGTGAAAAAGTAAATGTTGCTGTTGTTTGGCATCCTGTGCTCAACTTGGTGGTTCTCTAGCAAGCAGATGAACAGAAGGGGAACAAGTAGGACACATAATCCTCACTAGACTCAAGCTGTGTTAGATTTTCCCTATAAGATGGCGTAAGAAATTTAGAATCAAAATTGTCCGACTCAGAAACAGTGGGAGGAGCTTCAAGTCAAGTAACTTTCAGAGCCAGAGATCCAGAACAGCTCCTGTAGGAGAGCCACAGTTCTGCTATCCCCCTGTGAGCTTCTTCTGGTTACAGAATATTATTCTTTTACTGCCTTGGGTCAGATCCTTTTGCTTTTTCCTTGAGAAATACTAGTGAGCAACTTAGAGGTAATTTTCTCCGGAGATAATACAAACTGCATCTCTCTTAAAGAGACAGGAATACAACAAATTGAGCAATGATTAATATCCTAGGCCAGGCTACCAGAAAACTTTTTACGTGATTCAGAAGCAGATTACTCCATTTTTGTCGTAGAGTAGAGGGACCCCAAAGGTCCCTTCTAGCCTAACTGTTGACTTTTTTTTTTTTTTTTGAAGGAGCACCTGTTACAAGTGTACTCAACCTGGTTTATACCCCTAGCAAAGTAATAAGGCAAGAGTCCTTTGCAAAATGCAGCAAAATTGCTGAAAACAGGAATTAGGAGCAAAAACTTTAGCCACTTAGCTGTCTTCTTTGACCTAAAACCAAGACATCTTGCTTTTCCTGTATCACATTCATGCTGCATTGTGTTTCATATTACATGTGAAGTTTTAGTAGAAAATCTTCCTTTTGCTTTGTTCTTTGCCCACTGCAGACCATTCATAACCATAAGGTTTCATTCGTTTATATATCATGTTTACATGCTAATATCCCAGGATACCTTATTTGATAGTGCAGCAGCAGTTAATTCATCCACTGTTCATCTTTATTCACTGTTGTTCTGATGTGACACTAGCATTCTTATTGTTGCCTGTCCTTCAAACCATATCTTTTCTGAAACTGTTAATCTATTTGTCTTCCATAACCAGAGCAATTTGCTATTTTGAACTGAACATGGATTTATTACAGAAAAGAAATTTATGAGTGGCTTTATGAATGGAAGAGGAGAGTTATATAATTTTGAGGTTGAAGGGGCTTCAGAGATCATCTTCTAATTTATTTTACAAATGAGAAAACAAGCAAATTTAGCAAGAGAAAGGAAGAGTGCACCTGACATAGAGAGGTGATCAGTCAGTAAGTGGGGTGGTATATAAAACTTCAACTGTGGTTAATCCATCTTTTTACCTTCTAGCGCACTTACCGAATGCCAAAGGAAATCCGTGTTGAACCACAAAAGTTTGCAGCGGAGCTTATCAATCGCTTGGAGGCTGTCCAGCGGACGCGAGAAGCAGAGGAGAAATTAGAGGAGCGTCTAAAACGTGTCCGAGCAGTAAGTAGACTGGCATATCTCACTGAATGTGTTAGACTAACCAACCAATAAGTTGTAAAACTTTACTGTTCTGCTAATAATCAACTACCATCAGAAGTCCTATGTAGAGCCCACCCTGGGGAACTCTTACACTGTGAGTCCTGAGCACAACATAAGCTCAGGAAGCTGGTTCAGGTTATAGACATTTTTAAGTTGTGTGGAGTACAAAAGATAAACATGTCATTAGGCACATAGGTACAAGATACATAGATAGAGTCTTATTACTGAAATTAGCTTACTGTAACTAAATATGTTATTCTGACTCGTAACGATTCTAACCCAGATCCTCCACCAACCAGTTTAGTCCATTATCCCTGAACACATGGTCAGGTTTGAGAATCTTATACTATTAAGCCTCAATTTCCTTATTTGTAAAATGAAGTTAATAATTCTTCACTACCTACTTTTTCATGGTTGTTGTGAGGTAGAAAATTTTGTAAACTTAAATACTGTGTATCAGAGGATCTTAACTTTGTTTTTGTCACAGAACCCTTTGGTAGTTTGGTGAAGCCTATGGACACCTCCAAATAATGTTTTAAAAATGCATAAAATAAAATAATTAGAATTACAAAGAAAGCAAATTATAAATAAAGTTATCAAACTATTAAAACAAAAACATAAGTTCACAGCCCCCGCCCCAGGGTGAGAACCCATGCTCTGTGGACAGCTAGTTGGCACAGTGTATAGAGTAAAGAGTCATGAAGATCCGAGTTCAAATCCCATGTGACTCTGGGCAAGTTACATAACCTCTCTGTGCCTCAGATTTCTCATCTGTAAAATAGGAATAAAAATAGCACCTACCTCCTAGAATTGTTGTGGGGATCGAATGAGATAATAGGCAAAGTATTCTATAAGCCATAAAGTGCTATATAAATGTTAGATATTATAGGAATGTGTAGATGAGAAACAATAATTGTTTTTTGTTGCCATTGTCTTTTCTTACTGGACATTAGATTCAGCTTTCTGGTTCTAGATAGAAAATACTCTTTTGTAGCCCCCTTACATCATAACACAGTAGTTTTTTATCCTTCCTCTGAATTATTTCACCTATCATCTTGTTATCACATCTCCTTTCTCTAAGCCCTTTTTGTCTGCCCCAAGAAAAGTTTCTTAATAATAGCTAGCATTTATGTAGTATTTTAGGGTTTGCAGAATGCTTTGCATTTGATATCTCATTTGCTCTTCATGATAAGCCTGTGAGGTATGTGTTCTCTTGCTTTTAAAAATCTATCATTTATTTATTTATTTTGAGAATTCATTTTTTAAAAAATATTGAGTTCCCAATTCTCTGTCTTCCTCCATCCCCTCTCCTTACCCTTTGAGAGGGCAAGCAGTATGATATCAGTTGTTATACCTGTGAAGTCATACAAAGCATTTCCACATTAGCCATGTTGCCCAAAAAAATAAAGAAAGAAAGTGAAAAATTGATTCTTCAATTCTCACTCAGTTCATCAGTTCTCTCTCTGGAGGTGAATAGCATTTTTTATCATGACTCCTTCAGAATTCTCTTGGATCACTGTAGTGATCAGAGTAGCTAAGTCTTTCACAGTTTATCATTATAGTATAGCTGTGACTTTGTACAGTGTTCTCCTGGTTCTGCTTACTTCACTTTGCATCAGTTCATGTAACTTCTCAGATTTTTCTGAAACTACCCCCCTTGTCACTTCTTATAGCACAATAATAATCCACCACGATTATATACTACAACTTGTTTAGCCATTCCCCAATTGGTGGGCATTCCCTCAATTTCCAATTTTTTGCCACCGCAAAAAGAGCTGCTATTTTTGTCTATATAGATTCTGTTCCTTTTTCTTTGATCTCTTTGGGATACAGGTTTAGTAGTAGTGTTGCTGGGTCAAAGGGTATGCACAGTTTTATAGCCTTTTGCACATAGTTCCAAATTGTTCTTCAGAATGGTTAGACCAGTTCACAACTCCACCAAGAGTGCATTAGTGTTCCTATTATCCTACATCCCCTCCAGCATTTATCATTTTGCTTTTCTATCATGTTACCCAATCTTATAGGTGTGAGATGGTACCTCAGAGTTGTTTTAATTAGTGTTTCTCTAGTCAATAGTGATTTAGAGGATTTTTTCATGTAAGTATAGATAGCTTTGATTTCTTCTGAAAACTGCTTGTTCATATCTTTTGACCATTTGTCAATTGAGGAATGGCTCTGATTTTTATAGATTTGATTCTGTTCCCTATATATTTGAGAAATAAGGCCTTTATCAAAAAAACTTTATGTAAATTTTTTTTCCCAGTTTCCCTACTTTTGGCTGCATTAATTTTGTTTGTACAAAACCTTTTTAATTCAATATAATCAAAATTATTCATTGTGCTTCCTGTGATCCTCTCTCTCTTCTTTGGTCATAAACTCTTCCTTTATCCATAGATCTGACATTTTCCATGTGACCCTAATTTGCTTATGATGTGTAAGTCTTACCCATTTTGACATTATTTTGGTATACAGTGTGAGATGTTGGTCTGTGCCTAGTTTCTACCAAATTGCTTTCCAGTTTTCCCAGTAATTTTTGTCATATAATGAGTTCTTGCCCCAAAAGTTTGGATCTTTGGGTTTATCAAATACTAGATTACTATGGTCATTTATTACAGTGTATTGTGTACTTAATCTATTCTACAGATTCACTGCTCTGTTTCTTAGCCACTACTAGATTTTGATGATTATTGCTTTATTTTGTGGTTTGAAATCTGGTACTGCTAGGCCACTTTCCTTCTCATTATTTTCACTAATGCCCTTGATATTCTTGACCTTTTGTTCTTCAAATGAATTTTGTTATTTTTTCTAGAGCTATAAAATAATTCTTTGGTAGTTTGATTGGTATGGCACTAAATAAGTAAATTAGTTTAGGTAGCATTGTCATTTTTTATTATTTTAGCTCAGTCTTCCCATGAAAAACTAATATTTCTCCAGTTTTTTAGATCTGCCTTTATTTATGTGAAAAGTGTTTTGTAATTGTGTTCAGATAGTTCCTGGATTTGTCATGGCAGGTAGACTCCCAAGTATTTTATATTATCTGCAGTTATGGAAATTTTCTATCTCTTCCTTCTGTGTTTTGTAAGTTATATATAGAAATACTGATATGTGTGTTTATTTTATATTCTGCAACTTTGCTGAAGTTATTTCAACTAATTTTTCAGTTGATTCTCTGTGGTTTTTTTAGGCCTACCATTGTATCATCTGTAAAGAGAGATAGTTTTTTTTTTCTTGTTGCCTATTTTTATTCCTTCAACATCTTTTTCTTGTCTTATTGCTATAGCTTGCATTTCTAGAACAATATTGAATAATAGTGGTAATGATGGACATCCTTGCTTCACCCTTATCTTATTGGGAAGGCTTCTAGCATATTCCCATTACAGATCATGCTTACTCTTGGTTTTAAGTAGATACTACTTATCATTTTAATAAAGACTCTATTCCAGCGCTTTCTAGTGTTTTTAATAAGAATTGGAATTATATTTTGTCAAAAGCTTTTTCTGCATCTATCGGTGCATGATCATATGATTTTTGTTGGTTTTTTTTATTGATATGGTCAGTTACGCTTATCGTTTTCCTAATAGCGTACCAGCCCTACATTCCTGGTGCATATCCCACCTGGTCATAGTATATGCTCTTTGTGATATATTGCTATAATTTCCTTGCTAGTATTTTATTTAAAATTTTTGCATTAATATTCACTAGAGGAAATTGGTCTGTGGTTTTTGTTCTCTGTTTTTGCTGTCTCTGGTTTAGGTATCAAAACCATATTTGTGTCATAGAAGGAATTTGTTAGGACTCCTTCTAATTGCCCTAATCATGACAGAGTTCTTAAGAATTACTTAAATTATCTTCCCTTATAGGAATATAAGCAGTTTAACCTTATTAAGACCCTTAAGATTTCTTGTTCATGTTTACCTTTTTGTGTTTCTCTTTGAGTCTTGTGTTTGAATGTTGAATTTTCTATTCAGCTCTGGTCTTTTCATCAGGAATGCTTGAAAGCCCTGTATTTCATTAAATGTTCATTTCTCCACTGAACGATTATGATCACTTTTGCTGGATGGCTTATTCTTGGTTATAATCTTAGCTCCTTTGCCTGCTGGAATATCATATTCCAAGCCCTTTACTTCTTTAATGTGGAAGCTGCAAAATTTTGTGTGATCCTGATAATATTTTCCCCTTGACCTGGGAGCTCTAAAATTTGTCTACAGTGTTTCTGGGATTTTTCATTTTGGAATTTTTGTCAGTAGGTAGATTCTTTCTATTTCTATTTTACTTTCTGGTTCTAAGATATCAGGGCAGTGTTCCTTTATAAATTTCTTGAAAGATGATGTCTAGGTTCTTTTTTTGCTCATGATTTTCAGGTAGTCTAGTAATTCTTGAATTGTCTCCTCAATCTGGTTCCAGGTTCATTATTTTTCCAATGAGATATTTCACATTTTCTTCTATTTTTTCATTCTTTTTGACTTTGTTTTATTTCTTGCTGTCTCTTAGAGTCATTAGCTTCTATTTGCCCAATTTTAATTTTTAGGGAATCATTAAGTTAATTTTGGGGTTTCTTTTACCATTTGGGCAACTCTGTTTTTTAGAATGTTATTTTCTTCAGTATTTTTGTGCTTCTTTTACCAAGTCATTAATTCTCTTTTCATAATTTTCTTGCATAGCTGTCATTTCTTTTCTCAGTTTTTCTTCTGCCACTCTTACTTGATTCATTGATTGCAATTTTTTTAGTTCTTCCAAGAATTCTTGGATTTGTATCTAATTTGCGTTTTAAGGCTTTTCTTATAGCTGTTTTCATGTTGATGTTTTTTTGGAATTTGTGTCTTGATCTTGCCTGTCACTGTAGTAGCTTTTTATGATCAAGTTCTTTTCTGTTGTTTGCTTATTTTTCCAGCCTATTTCTTTACTTTGAACTGTATATTAAAGTTGTGCTTTTCTCACTTATGTGGGAGGGTGGGAGGCACTTTCCCAAGCTTTAGGCTTTTTCATGCTGCTGATGGTATAATCCAGGGAGAGATGTGTCTGTGCTCTTCTGGTCTACACTATGGTCTTTACCCAGGAAAGACCCTTGCTCCATTGCAGCCACAGGCACTCCTCTCTGCCCTAGAACTGTGCATGAGCAATGGAGTTGCCAACAGCACCTGGTCCTGTACCCAGTGCCAGCCAAAAGGTCCCCTGTAAAGTCTTTCTGACCAGTTGCCTGATCCCATTACCATATCTAGGTTGAGAGTTCCTGAAGCTGCTGCTGCTGCTGCTGCTGCTGCTGCTGGCTCCACCTCCAAGACTCACCCCGGTATTGCTGCTGTGTTTTCTCTAGACCAGCCTTCACACCTGTGTCACAGACCTCTTCTTCTGGCCTCCTAAGTTGTCTTAGCCTGGAAAAATGTCTTATCCTGACTTTTTCTTGTCTCTGATGCTCCAGAATTCAATTTGAAGCATTATTTTAATATATTTGTAGGGTAATGTTAGGAGAACTTGGCAGATTTGCTGCCTCTATTCTGCCTCTTGATTCTGCCCCATATGTGTACTTATTATCCCTATTTTAGAGATGGGGAAACTGGAGCTGTGAGCAGTTAAATGATTCGCCCAGAATCACGTACGGGTTTTGAACTCAATCTTCCTAACTGTAAGTCTAGCATTTTTTACACTCTGCCACCTAAATACCTTAACAACTGCTTAGTGATTTTGAGCCTTTTCAATAGCTGCCCTCAACCTTGCATCAGTCAGTTAATTGTTTTAACTTCAGTGTCTCTAAAGGGCATTCCTTTTCATTCCTGCCTCTGTTTCAAACATCTAACCCTCACAAGTGAGCTTGTCACATAATTTTCCCTTAATATAAACATTAACGTATCTGAAACACACATTTATGTTACAAGCAGAACTAGCCATGTTTTGCCAAGCTGTTGTTTCACACATTCCTGTGGTATCCTCATGAAATGATGAGCCTAGGATTTGTTAAGGTTATTTTTGGTGAGGATAGTGCGAAATGGTGGTTGGGCAAGTGGTATTATATAGAATTATTCAGTATTACATGGAGTATTCCGTCTCCCTAGTTTTTGATGTGTCTCAGACCATAGGGGATCAGTGAGAAGTGATTGAAGGCATTAGACAGAAGGGTTGCAGTGGATGTACAGAACCTAGAAGCATTTGACTCTTCAGATGTAGTCAGAGTCTTTGAGATAGCATTTAGCCACTAGCATCTGGTCTGCTGCTTTTGTCAAGAAGGGTGTATAAGTACTGAAATTCATGAAGGTTTTGTTTTTATGTCCCAAATTCCTGGGACAGGAAATATAGCTGACTAACAAACCATTTCCTAGTGTCATTGATTGTCTCCTAAATTAAGTACCTGTATCACAAGAACGAAAGTTCCTTAACCCTAGATAGTTTTATTGACATCTTAGTAAAAAAAAAAGAGAGAGAGAGAGAGAAAGGCCTTGAAAATTTTCCCTGAATACCTTTAGGGTTCAGCTTTGTTTTAATGGTATAGCCTGTCAGCTAAAAGTACATAACATCATCTTTTATCTGCTCCTCCCTGTTGTTGTATTTTCCTCTTGTTAATCTCATTTGATGGAGCAGAGGGAGCAAGTGGAATCTCACTGATACCTGTAATTTTAGATATTTCAAAATCTTTCTCCCTATCATGAATTGTCAGCTGATAAAAAGATACTTTGTCCTCATCATTATAGGTATTACATGGGTATCATTTTACCAGTTTTATTTTACTTTTATTCAAAAACTATTCTGCTTCATGCATCTAAAATATTGTTCATTCATTTCAGTCATGTCCAGCTCTTCCTGACCCCATTTGGAGGGGTTTTTTTGGCAAAGATACCGGAGTGGTTTGCCATTTCCTTCTCCAGCTTATTTTACAGATGAGGAAACTGAGGCAAACAGGCTTAACTGACTTGCCCAGGGTCACATAACTAGTCAGTGTCCGAGGCCAGATTGGAACTCTTCCTAATTCCAAGACCAGTGCGCTATCTACTGTGCCGCCTGACTGCCCACAATAGTACTTAGCTGGTGAAGTTGGACTCTTTATGCTGGGAAATTTACTCACAGAGATAGTTAGGGTTGTACATTGTAATAGCAGACTTCTCTTTGTTTTCAGCTGTATACGTATTCCATCTTTTTGGAGTTATTTTACATGTTGTCTTCTAGATTGCAGATACTGTTGCTCCTTTCTGCACTACATATAGAACTTCCTTTATTTTTATCTTGGGCACATGGTTTCCTTGTTTTCTCTTTCATGGTTTTCAGATTTCATCTTGGCATCATTCAAAAGCCATCTATCATTCTGTGTAAACATTTTATGACAAAATTTGCCACTCCCAAATATTTGATGACCTTTCTGCAAAATTCAAAAGAAAGGAGATACCTTAGCTACACTTAATTGATATCCTTTTCTGCTCCATAGAATCCTAGAAACAGAAAGGACCTTGAGTACCGTTTAGTACAGTTCCTATCTGAAGCATGATTTCTCAACAATTTTTGAGGAAAATAAGTTTTTCTTTTATATATTATATATAATCTATGAAACTAAAGCAGGTAGGAATCGTTTCTTATCTTTTTTTAAAATCTTCCATAGTGCCCAGAAGAGCACCTTGCTCATATTCAACATGTTTGTTGAATGAACTGTTCTAAAAAGTGAAATCCAAAATTCTAAATTCTCAGAAGAACTTTGATAATGTGATAATTATGCCCCACCTAGTGGCCAATGTTCAGTTCTCTATGAGAAGTTCTGTCTCCAGTTTTAGTACATTTATCATTAAATAAATGATCAAGAACATATTTTTCACCTTTGGAAAGAAAAAATAGGAACATCATTATGGAATGCAAAATTTGTATTTGACATAGTAGAATCTTAATTTTTGTCCTAAATTAAAGTCGCCTCATGAATTTTTCAAGTCAACAGATTTTCTCAAAACTTAAAATGAACACTACCATATATGCCTGTAGCACTGTGATGAATAACTAAATATGTTTTCTTGAAAATTCTTTGCAAAAGAAGCAAATAATGTGCAAAAGGTACAATAGCCTTTTCTGTGCTTCAGCAAGAAACTGGATGCATCAGATAGAGATGTCTGGAAAAATAGAGAAGCCTTCTCAAATCTCTTAAATTCTTACCTATCTCTTAAATTCTGTGATTCGAAATTCTCGTGAGGAACCATGAAGAAAAACTGTTATGAAAGAAAATTGGGTAAAAAGGACTCAGTCCAAAGATTCTGACTGTGTGTTTGAATATCCATTTATGGGACTACAAAGTTACGTAACTTATCCTTTGACTGAGCCACTTTGTTACTCTTTGGAATTGCTTCTAGTGATCAGGAAAGGATCTTAGCTAAGGGCTACTGTCCTGCCATAGTTTCCTGGGTCCTAAAACCACAGTTGGATGCCTATTGCTCCAAAGTCTAGTAGGTCCTATCAATTTGCAATAAGGTTTCAGTGATAGACTGTTGTTGTTCACGGACTGACCAGAGCTTCATCACCAGTTAGCTACATAGTAATTATTTTGTTAGCCCTAATTACTAGTCTGGAAAACCATCTACTGAGTTTAGGACAGATATGATTTAGTCCAAATTAGTACATCACATTCAAGATTAAAATGAAATGAGACTCTCACTCCTACCATATAAGTTATAGAGGAGTTACTATCTGTATTGGTAGGTGGAGTAGCCACAACATTGAGAGACAGATGATGTGGTGGATAGGGCCCTGGCTTTGGAGTCATACTAGGTTTGAATTTGTCTCAGACATGATACCCAAATGGTTGGCTTTGATTAACTCAAATATCTCTCAGCTCTGAGTTTATGATCAATTTATGAGCAAAAGAATCATAAATCTTTGTACATTTGTAGTAATATGTTTACTTAGTATCATCAGGTTTGGCATGTAAGTATAAATATTTATGAAATTGAAAAAATAGCTGTTGCTCATTTGAGGAGAAATAATATTGCTATGCCTTGTCAGAACCACAGATTCACTATTTTTGTAATTGTATGATGCTCCTTTCCACTATGACCACTAGATGGTGTTTTATTCTCCCCTTACTCCCAGTCCGACTTATGTAATTGATGATCATCAAACATTTATTGACTATCCATAGGGATAAATAGTACTTACTATATTCCTCCAGTTTCCCACCCCACTGGCCTTCATGTCTTTGCTCATATTGATCCGTAGACGATATGTTAGACAGATTTTTCTTTGAGAGTCAATGTGCCATTGTAGGTAAAGTGCTGGACTTGGAGTAAGAAAGACCTGGATTCAAGTCGTCTTTCTGATACCTACTAGCTGTGTGACCACAGAGAGGACCCTTAACCTCTCTGAGCCTCAGTTTTCTTGTTTGTAAAATGTGGATAATAATGCCTGTAGAATACCTTCTCACAGGGTTATTATGTAGCTCAAATGAAATAATATGTTTAACTCAACTTTACAAACTTTAAAGTGCTATATAAATGTCAGCTGTTATTATTCTTCTCTCCCTCTACCATGTCTATTAAAATTTTGTCCATCCTTCAAGACCCTACTTCAAATGATGCCTTCCCTGTTAAGCCTTCTTTTATTCTGCTATTGCCACCAAGATGGGACACTCACAGCACTTCATTACCTCTCTTATGTAGTTGTGTTCTGTTATGTGTTGAAACTATCTTTTTTCTGCTCTACTAGACTTTATCTTATTTTCCTTTGTATATCCCTCAACATATTACATATTTAAAATTTAATCCATGATTACCAGTCTCTGTAAACGTATAGAATAGAAAATAGATATGGTTTCTGACTGTACCATATGAGAATCTACTCGTATTTCAAGAATTTAGAGTTCTGTACTATGCAGTGTGTCCCAGAAGTCTTAGTGCAGTGTTAAGCTTTAATAGTTTAAATGAAGGGATTGACCTTGATAATCTCACAGATACCTTTCAGCTCAGAATTTATGATCGAAATTAAGCTTACACTGCTTAAAATTTCACCAAGAGTTGTGGGACATCCTGAACAATTGTCATCATATTTGTTGAAGGACAGTAATTTATGAAAAAAAATTTTACAGAGTAATATTAGGAAAATTTTAAGTGGTAATTTTTTTAAAAAGGCAAACATATTTGCCGGTATGATTTAGACAGTCTGCAGCCTGCAAAAGTTTCTTTGTTACCAGTAAAGTTACATGTGTGTATATATCTATATAGATATCTATATATCTATATATATTATATATATAGATATATATATCTTTCCTTCCTTCATTCTTCCTTTTCCCTGCTGTTCTTACTAGGCCAAGAGTACTAGTACCTGGGCATATGTGTGCTGTACCACCCTTAATACTTCTCAATCAACGTGAACTCCCTCAGATACTCAACAGCCAAGTAATAAAGGAGAGACATATCCAGAGGTTATTGACTTTCCCTGTGCACCTTGGGCACATGCTAATTTTCTTGGTAGTATGGCACTGTCTTTGAAATGTTTCCTCTTCTCCTTTCCTCATGCTGTTTTACCACCTATGCTGTGACAATTTCAGCAGGCAGCCTCAGCATTAACACATCAGAAAACACTCTGGAAACTTTGTCTGTTTTTTGTAGAAATATCTTCAGAAAAATTAAGCAATCAGTTAAGCAAGCCCTCCCCTTCCTATTTTTCATTTGGTTTGGTGTTCTAATGAAACAAAAATGAACTTGAAATAAATTGCTTAAGTTGCACTATTTTACCCTTCCTAATAGGAAGAAGAAGGTGAGGATGCAAACATCTCTTCTGGTCCTTCAGTAGTTAGTCACAAGCTGCCTTCTGCGCAGACCTTGCACCATTTCCCTCCCCGTTATGCAGAAATGGGCTGCACTGGGATCCGAGATGTCCACGAGGAAAATCCTGAGAGCATCCTTGATGAGCATGTACAGAGGGTCATGAAGACGCCAGGTTGCCAGTCCCCAGGACCTGGCCACCATTCCCCAAAGCCACGCTCCCCAGACAATGGTCATGCAGCTAAGATTCCAGGGACACTGGGTTCAGGACCTCCTGGGCATAGCAAGCACAGTACAAAATCAGGAATGAAACTAGATGCAGCTAATTTATACCATCACAAACATGTCTACCACCATATTCATCACCACAGTGTGATGAAACCAAAAGAGCAGATTGAGGCTGAAGCCACTCAGAGGGTTCAGAACAGCTTTGCTTGGAATTCAGAGTCACATAACTATGCAACCAAATCTCGAAATTATAATGAAAGCATGGGGCTAACTTCAAATCCAGTGGATGGATTGGGCTACAGGTAAGTGTCCCAGAGAATGATTGGACAACGAAAAACTGAGTTTTTGTCTTGAGTTGGCAGGTTTGAAACCATACCCCATTGTGTTAATTAGATTGGCCGTTGTCCTTCATCTCTGTCGCTGTGCCTGCTTTAGGTAGAATCAAGAAGAAAGAGTTTGGAAAGAGGGGCTTGAGACTGTCTTCCTTTGTAGAAGAGTGAGTCACATGGTGTGAAATTGTTATCTGTGGATTTTGAAAGTATTTCTAAATTGAAACTCTGCATTTTAAAAATGATATGTAATCCACAAAGAATAATCACTCTAACAGAGGATCATTATTTTAAAAAAAAAAAACAAAAAGCAAAACCAAGGATTTCACTACCGAGAGGTACTGAGTTCACAGTACCAGGGAAAGTGGATCCGACTCTAGGCCTAAACGAGCCCTGCTGACGAGAATTACACCGTCCTCTGAGAGTGACCTGGAAAATCACAGCCCGAGTGACCTTCACGTTAGACACACTGCTCCCTCTTTCTCAGTCTCAGTTCAGCCATTAAGTGCGAGGGATGGGGCAAAACTCTACAGTGGCATACAGAATGGAACAGAAATTGGAAAAGTGCTCAAAATTTTGAAAACAGGAGAGCCTAGAGCCAGAAAACCAGTGAGGATCCCATCTCTTCATTATCTAGAGAACTGACTGTTACTTCATAGGTCACTTAACATTGATTGGGCAGCCGGTGGCTTTACTTTCATGTTGCTACCCATGTTTCCTCTCCTGCCTGCTCATTCAGACCCAAATGCCTGTTCTGCCAGCAGTGAATCTGTCTACACACTTAGAGAAAATCAACAATGATATTTACAGTTGAGCATTCAGATAAAGTAGTTGTTTTTGTAACTGCTGAGCACATTATAACTTTTACCTCTCCTGAAGTGCTAGATGCCCACCAGGAATAAAAGCTGGGTTCCTGTATTTCTTTTACATACCTTGAAAGGCCACAGTTCCACTGAAGAAGGGTAAGTGTGATTGGCCATGTATCACACTTCATCAAAGCTTTCCCAGGTAGAAAGTCGTTGCTTTCCTGGCACAAGAGTTCTTAACCTTTTTGTTTCATGGGCCCTGTTAGCAGTCTAAAGCCTTTGGACCCCTTCTCAGAATTTTTTTTTGATGCATAAAATAAAAATCCACAGGATTAGAAAAGTAACAACTAATTATTGAGATATAAAATATCAAAAAAAATTTTTTTAATTCCCTCTGGTTGAAAACCTCTGGCCTAAGAAATAAGTATAAAGCAAGAGCATTGGGATAAAGGGTTCCATAGAAATTTGGCTTTTCCCTTCCCACTGTCTCCAGGAAGGTACTGTCATCAAACCCAGTTTAACAGTCATCTTCAACTACAATATAATGAAGCTGTGTCTAAACCTTTCTTTAAGTTGCGCTTCTGGAGAGCTGATATCTCCCATCTCTTTTTTCTCTGAGGATAATGGATCAAACAAACAACAGGTTACATGATCCCTATGATCAGTCATGCAAAAATTGGAAATCAGGTAGCCAAAACATCCCAATTTAACTTAAAAAAAAAACAAAAACAAAAAAAACCAGGGTTTTTTGTTTTTGGGGTTTTTTTTGTTTTTTGGTTTGTTTTTTTTTTTCATCTATCAGAGAAACATTTTTCTGGCTATACTTTTCTCTCAGGCTACTGTTTACTATGTAAATATTTCCTGAGCATTACCAAGTGAGTATGATCTCATGCAGAGATGATGGTAGAAAGCCACTGTTTACATTTTAGTTGAAGAATCTGTATCTCTAGTGATGGTGCCTTAAAGATAAAGATGAAATTAGTTATATGGAAGAGGAATCATATTTGTTCTAACTTACCTGAGAGAACAAAACCAGGAGCAGTGGATAGTCGTTATAGCATCAGATTTTGGCACATTAGGAAAATTTTCTAAAAATAGAAACTGCAAAAAAATGGAATGATTAGTCTCAGGATGCAGTGGCTGCCCCATCCACAGACATCACATGAGGAATTGGTACTTTTCTGCTATCCTAAAGAGGAGATTTCTGCCTTCCAAGTTGTGTGATTCTGTGAGGAAAAATTAACCTCTAAAATTTTGTTCTTTCAGTGGCAAAACCAGTATGCTCTCAAAAAGAATTTCAAAGAAGGCTGATTCAGGGAAAAGTGCTGGTCCCAACTATGAAATGCCTGGGTCTCCAGAAGATGTGGAAAAGAACCAGAAAATCATGCAGTGGATAATAGAAGGAGAAAAGGAAATCAGCAGGCATAAAAAAACTAACCATGGGTAAGTAACTATGGAGTGGAAAGTCTGTGAGAATATTTATTTTAACTAGTTATAAAAGTAATTCTGCCTTTATGGTAGGAAGTTAGAAAAGCGTACCCGAAGAAAGAATGGCAGTGGAGTGGAGATGGCCTCCTGCAGAGGAAGCGGGAAGTAACTGGGCTTCTGCCTTTCTCCAGGCCTCCTCCTACACGGGGGGGTCTGAAGACATGCTTTTCGATTGTTCTCCAATTTGATCACATTATGTGATGTCGTTTTAGAGAAGTTATGACCAGCATCAATGGAAAGAGTATTCACGCAGAGAAAATTACAGGCAGGACCTAGAAAAAAGTATTGAAGTTGTTAACCAGTAAACACCATCTCATTGAAAATAAAAACACTCTCTGTTATTATATTAATTCAGATACATTGTGTCAGGTCAGGCCTTCTACCAGACATAATCACCACATTTAACAAACTCCATGTGACTCAGCTGAGCCTTTAAGGTGAATGGTAAGACATCTACATTATGAAGGGCATTCTTGTTCTTTCACATCCTATGTAATAATAATTCTTCATATTTCAGTAGTGCTGTATTTAGGAATGGGGACTAAACCTGTGATTCATTGGTATACGTAGGTGAAGGTGAAGATGAAGGTGAAAACTATCGATTCACTTTGCCATCTCCTCTGCAGCTTATCAACTCATAGTTGTCTAGGGCGGTGAGAGTTTAAGGACCTTGAACCCTGCTCCTCTTGGCTTCAGGATGCTATGCTTAACTGAGTTTTCTGCTTTATTTGCAGTTTACAAAATTCTTTCCTCGTCACAACTCTATAAGGTTACCAACGATTTATCCAGAATCACACATTTAGTAAGGATAACAGCCAAAGCTGAAACCTAGGTCTTCTGACTCCCAGGCCAGCACCTGGGATTCTTGCTATTGCATCATACATACCACCTCCTGTGGTACCTTTCCTTTGTGGTTGTCATTGACATAAGTCAAAGATTTTTAAGGTACTGTGGTGGGAAGGATAAACTGCACTGAACACTTTTTTTTTTAAGAGTACTAATAATAATTAGCCTTGAGTAAATATCAGCCAAGTGCCTACCAGATTGATGCCATATCCCACCTTTAAATTAGGATTAATTCACATAATGTTGTATCCTCGGTTCAGATCCTCTTTTTCTCTCCATATCAGACAAACCCATGGAGCAGCAAACCTGGAAAGAATATGGAAAATTAATGGTGAAAAAGACCTGTTGTTAGGTCATTTCTGTTTTCCAGCAAGCACTGTGGTACTGCTCTCACATGGTTATTTCTGGGGGTGGTAATGACTTCATCTGAGAATGATCTAAGTATTTTAGGAGTTTACCACCTGATTGTCACTTAAAAGACAAAAGTGAATCAGAGTCTGACAGAAACACCCTGGATACCCTGTTTTAGCATCTGGTCATTTTCACTGCCACTACCCAAAGGGGATTAGGGAATGTTCCCTTTAATTTGCAACCTTGAAACTCACTGCTTAACCTCTGGTCTTCATTTTCCTGGTTTATAAAATATACTTCTTATAATGAGTAAATTTTAAAGTCCCTTCCAGCTTTAACGTTCTTTGGCAGTAGCTGTAGCCTAGTTCCTTTTAACTCTCTTAATCCTCTCCTGTAGTAAGTCATCATGCTGTTGGAGTGCAAAGCTATTCACTCAACTGCAGTGTGATGAAATCTCCAGGTAAAATGTATACAAGTAGGTAAATTACACATACACAGTTTGGTTATTTAGTCCAATGTTGTAACAACACATCTTATTTTTACGATTCCCTTAGGTTGTCCAGCTGATACTTAGCCCCAACCTTTGGGAGTGCTCGATCCTTTATTGCTGGACTTTAGCTCCAACCCTGGTTCCAGCTGTAACCTAAGCCAGTTATCCAGAAGCAGCTGGATGGCTCAGTGGATAGAGCTCTGGCTGCTCCTGGGGTCAGGAAGACCTGCATTCAAATGTGGCCCTAGATGCTTACTGGCTGTACAACTTGGGCAAGTCACACTCTGTTCGCCTTATTCCCCTGGAGAAGGAAATGGCAAACCCTTCTAGTATCTTTGCCAAGAAAACCTCATGGACAGTATGGTCCACGGGGTCACAAAGAGTTGGACATAACTCAACAACAACCACAAGCCAGTTGTCTGCTTCCCCGGAACAGTGCTGAGCCCTTCCTCTTTGTGGCAGGAGACGCGGTGCTAATTTACTAGGGGCTGTGGGAAAGTTAAAGAACACTAGTGATATATTGACTATGTTCTGGTTGCAGGGGGTAGGGTGGGAATGCATCTGATTTATAGTCAGGAGAAGAGCTGAAATGAATACTAGTCTCTGACTCAGAATCGAAGGCAGGAAAAGTAGTATCATTCTCTGACCAATAATTCTCATGGCTCATATCAGCATGGCAACATTTAACCAGTCCCAGTGCCAAACAAAATTGAACTTTGTGCTATCTCTGGCGCATATGTTAGGGGTTTCCACTGCTGGAGCCTCTCATTGATCAGTCATCTCTTTCTTCCACTTTCTCTCGTTCATATTTAAAAGAAATCTTTTCTAAATACGGCTACTTCCTCCCTCCCAATTTGGATCAAATAATCTTTCTAATCCTTCTTGTTTCTATTAACGCTTCCTCTACTGAGGTCCCATTTCCCACTTCATCATGTTGTCTCTTTTGTCCTGCAATAAAACTAGAATGCCCACCTTCACATTCAGCATTGTTAAAAAGCATTCAAACAAGGATATTAATCATGTGGAGGTTATTTTGTATATTGAGTGCCAAGCAGCTAATTCCAAAAGTTCCTAATACGCATTTATCTCTCTCCCATTTATCTCCTTTAGAATCCATTTAGCTTAGCCATATTGTTGGGTAAGGAATTAATTCAATAAATATTAATTAAGTTCCATACCCAAGGCACTGTTCTAGGCATTAGAGAAAAAACAGAAAAGAAAAAAAAAATAACATTGTTCCTGACCTCAAAGAATTTATACCCTAAATGGAGATAAGACATATATAATGATAAATTAAACACTAATTAGAATATGATAAATGTATATGAGTTTTTAAAAGTACTGTGAAACTAAATGGGGAGAAATCCCTGGAATGGTCTAGGGTTGAGAGGGAAGGAATAAGATGTGGAAGCATTTGAGCTGAATCTTAAAGGAAGAATAAGATGTTAGTTTCTCTCCTCACTTTGTTCTCCCCAGTGTCAAACAGATATTCTGAAGCCACCTCCCCATAACTTAGTGTGGTCTCCAAACCTATATGCTCATTCTTCCCTTCTCCTGATCCTCCACCTCCACAACTGGACCTCATTGCTGATTCTATGCCCCATTCATAGATTTATATCCTGCCAGCTCTGGCTTCTCCTCTGTGTGCTCTGGGGGAATGAGGCAACAGATTATCCATAGTTCGCTTGGCCTTGAGGAAGCCAACCATGCTATGACCACTGAGGCCAAAGGTGATAAGGAAAGGGAAAGGGCAGACTAAGCACAGACTCTTCAGAGCCTGGGACTAGAGCAGTAACTTTATTTGGTTTTCTCAGATGTTAGAGGAATAAGCAACTAAGAATAGTCTTCGTTTGTAGCCTCTCTTGGGAAAGGGTCAGCAGAGACTTCTTTTGAAAGGTTTAGTGCCTTTCAGATGTGTCAGAAACCAGAAGGAAACATGCTATCAATAGGATCAGGATCAGGTTATTCTTTAAAATAAGAGCAAGGCCCATAGGAACATGGAACAGAATTATTCTTTTTTATTCATACTGTCTTTTGAATGAAATGCGCTGAATACGTAACCCATAGAGACCAGAGACCCTATGTTCCTTGTCATGGGTTCAGCTAGGTTCACATTTGGATGATGTTGCCTCCCTATATTCCTCCTTTGGTACTTTTGCTCTTCTTACTGTAGTGAATCGCTGTATTGTATATATAAACACACACATCCCTCTGCCCAAGGAAGTGAGAAGTGTCAGTTGTTTTTCTAAAACCCAACTTTACACAGGCTTTGGGACCCTTCCAAGAGAGGTCTCAGCATGGTATGCATACTTGGTTAAATTCAAACTAATACTGTAGATTTCTAAGATATAAATCATATGCACTCACCCCCATCTTCCTTTGATCTTGGAAATTGAATTGATTCTAGTTTTTACCTTAAGTAATTTACAAATAGGGCTAAAGCACACTGGTATAAAAAGGTTACAGTTTCTTCTTGATGGGACATTACAAACATGGTAGTGACTATAGTGTAATTCTTTTTTTTAATCTTAGGTCAGTCATGTCATCTCTCTGAGCTTCAGTTTCTTAATCTCTAAAATGGAAATGATCATATTTGCACTGCCTCCCTTCAGGAATTGTGAGGAAGTGCTTTGCACACTGTAAAAGACTATGTATAAGAACTAGTGATCATTGTCTGAGTTTTACTAAATTATCAGTTATTCAGGAGAATTGTTTAAAAATACATTTGTAAGGTGCTTTAAGAAGCTAATTTTATTATAGAGCGTGTAATCTAAAAGTATCTCTGTTCCACATGGTATATCATGACTTTCCTTTACAGATCTGTCACCTGGCAATTCTAAATGTCTGTCAGACAAGCTTTTCAGTGGAGAAGGTTTTTTGAAGCTGGTCAAATAAAATTTAGGGTTCTCAAGTTTGTGTTTTCTGCCCTACTTCAGGAAATGTCACTAGTTCTCTCTCCCCTGGCTAGATCAGGAAGACCTGAGTTCAAATCCAACCTCAGACACTCTTACTAGCTGTATGACTCTGGGCAAATCACATCACCTGTGCCTGCCTCAGTTTCCTCATCTGTAAAATGGAGATAATAATAGCATTTATAATTGGTGTGAAGATCAGATGAGATATTTGTAAAGCACTTAACATGGTGCCTACGATATAGTAGGACCTTTAAAATTCCCCCTTTATTGTACTGGGAGAAGAGGAAACGGGAAGCAGAATAGGGTAAATTACATCATATGAAGAGGCACAAAGACCTGTTACAGTAGAGGGAAAGAAGGGAGGGAGGCCAGCATTGTTTGAGCCTTAATATCATTGAATTTGGCTCAAATATGGAATAACATACATATTCAATTAGGTAATCCAATCTATCTTACCCTATAGCAAAGTAGGAGGAGAAAGGGGAAAAATTCCCTCCTTTCTTTCCTTCTTGCCTTCCTTCCTGAAATTTTGTACAAAATACTGATATAGTTGTCACCCAAGAATATTCTTTGAATTAACTTGAGAAAATTGCCAACAGATTCTGCTCAGATACATTTTTGGGTTTAAAATTGAATTACAGCATACACTTCAGCATTCCATATGTCTAGTAGAGACAGCCATACCAAGTCACCAGGAATTAAAGCTGATCCATTTTATACTGTAGCCATATATAGCAAAATTATTGTTCTGTGCATCTTTTACCAGCAATTAGCTCTGTTAAGACTACTGTGTGAAGTCTTAATTTTTTTAAAGTAATTACATTTCTGTGTCTAGAATGAGTTTAAAGTAGATACTGAAAATAAAGTAGCTAAATAAATTATTTTAGATAAATTGGTGTTGACAGTGTGTCCTGTTTGGTTTTGGGAGTATGATGTAAGCTTAAGGACCTGCTTGCATGAATGTCTTCCCAATCATGAAAATCTGTGAAGTATTCTGTCACTACACAGAGTTGAGGGAAAAGAGAGTAATGACTCCTGTGTGGCTGGTGACCAAGTTTGTTTGCTCCCTTAAAGATCTGTGTTGTGGAAATGTGTTTTTCATGATTACACATGTATAACCTATGTCAAATTGCTTGCCTTCTCAATTGGGGGGGGGAGGGAGAGAATTTGGAACTCAAAATTTGAAAAAAGAATGTTAATGTTGTTCTTACATGTAATTGGCAAAAAATAAAATGTTAAATTGAAGGAAAAAAAAGATCTATGTTGACTGAGTCTTACCTTTATTTTATTTTAAAACAGGTCTTCAGGGACTAAGAAGCAGCTGGGCCATGATAGTTCCAGACCCCTTTCCATTGAGCGTCCTGGTGCTGTTCATCCGTGGGTGAGCGCTCAGCTCCGAAATGTTGTCCAACCTTCTCATCTTTTCATCCAAGACCCCACAATGCCACCTAACCCAGCCCCAAACCCCCTGACTCAGCTGGAGGAAGCCCGAAGGCGCCTGGAAGAAGAAGAGAAAAGAGCTGGAAAACTCCCTACCAAGCAGAGGTAGGGCCTGGTTTCAATTGATTGGAGTTTCAGAGAAAATTAATGTTTTAAGAATGATGAGGTAAGCGTTGATTATTATGGTATCTCACTTTGTGGAATTCCAAAATAAGTAAATTTGGTGAGCTGTGAGTTTTGAAATACCCTATTCAAGAAAATGACATAAGTATAGAGGCCTTTGGTTTTTACTTTAAATTGATGCCATCTGCTTGTGTTTCAGTCCCTCCTCACCCAATCTAATTACATTAAGTGGTATCTACTTTATCTTGGTGAGTCCTTTAAAAACATTTTCCTGAGATCCACAGCAGAGAGCCTTTGAGCATGACAGCCCAGTTTAGTTAACTACATTTATTGGTACCTCTAGGGATTAAGGCAGGAGGCTGGACCACTCCCACGAATAGTTACCCCAGCCTCCTCAATCAGAAGAGAAGGACAACACAATAAGCTCCATAGCCCTGAGTGCTCTGATAAAGGGCCAAAAGGAGTGGAAGGTGTTTGATTAAACTGCAGGGTGCTGGCTATCCTGAGTCATTCTGAAAGGAAATTAAATAGAATTATTCATCCAGTGCCTAATCAGTGTTCTGGATCACTAACAGTGGCATTGGTCACTTTGAAAAGATGTTTTAAAAGAGAGACTTGTCTTTGTCTTTTAGTGTGAGAGATGACAATGTTTCCCCAGCGTGATTCAGAATAACACAAAAAAGTAGTTTCAGGCAAAGTAGGCTTAAGTACCAAAATGAAGACTTTTCAGTGAGAGCTTTAAAAAGTTTTATTTACAGCTACATTAAGGAAATAAACCTCAAAATTGGATCAACTTTGTGTACTTCATAGGTGTAACATAAACTCTGTAGAATCTCTAATATCAAAATTCTATCTTATAGACATCTAACCCCTAGTTTTCATAAATTAGTATGCAAGACTGCCAGGAAAGTCTAAATTATACTGCAGAATTATGCATCTGTGTTGTGAGAATACTGATGTTGTATGATCAGTAATTCCATTTCTTAACTAAATTGTATTTTAATTTGTATCCTTATTGTAGGGTTAATGTAAATACTACATGTTATGATTTTATTTATTTTTCTTTTAAAAAAATAACCCTTGCTACCATATATGTACATTTGACTAAATCAGTAGATTCAATGCAAATGATATTTCACTTGTTCTATCATGCTGGAGGCATACCACCTCAGTGTTTCTGATAAATAGATTTCTGTAAGCCCTTATAACCATAAAACATTGCACACCAGTTTAATTTAACCATATAAGGTGCAGCCACAAGAATTACCCACCTACTTCTGGCTATATCTTTCATTCCGAGGCTCAAGTGCTGTCTTTGGGACATAGAGGATAGGCAGAGCTTTGCAGCAGTCATCTTATCAGCGACTCCCCAATAACAGATCACAGGATTATAGATTTAGAGTTGGAAGGAACCTAAGATGTCAAGTCCACCCCCCTCATAGAACACATGTCTGCTGGGGACCTAGGATAATATATTAAGAGGGTAAAAGGTAGAAGAAGGATACTCCAGGAACCTACTGTTAATTTCCCTGGCAAAGGAACTTTTCCCTTAAGCCACACTTTCTCTTTAATTTTGATGAAATGGAAATTTAGCACCTTTGACCTTTCCCTACAAGGACAACTTGGTCCCAAGTTGAGATACATGAAGTGTTATTATTTAAGAAGATTCCATTTTCTCACTGACAGTGCTTCCACAGAGAGTGGGTACTATAAAATGTGTTGAGTGTTAGACTGCAGCAATTTAAATTGAATTTGGCTCTTGTGTGATGGAAATCACTTGCCTTCTCAGGATGTCAGCTCCTTCACCTGACAAATAAAGACTTTAGATATCAGGGGTGAGGAACCTGCGGTCTCAAGGCCACATGTGGCCCTCTAGGTCCCCAAATGCAGCCCTTTGACTGAATCCAAACTTCACAGAACACTTCTCCTTAATAAAAGGATTTGTTCTGTAAAATTTGGACTCAGTTAAAAGGCTGCACCCAAGGACCTAGAAGAAGGCCACATGTAGCCTTGAGGCTGCAGGTTCCCACCACTGGATTAGATGATCTCTTAAGGTCCCTTCCAGCTTTTAAAACTCTCTGATTTTTTTTCAGATAAATCTTCCTGCAGGTTAACCATCTTACACCTTGATAGATAGAACTGTAGAACTGGGTTTATTTGTTTCTTTAAGCATTCAGGAAGGAGTAGGATCACAGACTAATTGATATTCTTAAAGTTATTCAGATATATAGATGTGAAAGATAATTGAGTAGAAAAATAGTTGACAACATATTGGCAGCAAGAATTTTTTAGGATTAGGCAATTAAAACTTGTGACAAAATTGTTTCCTTTCTTGATGTAGCTGAAGTGCTTTGTCCAAGTGAAGCAGGGCTTCTTATCTTCAGCTTTGCTGAAGTTTTAGAGAAGAGCAAACCACTCTTCCTTATTTCCCAATTTCCACCTTGTTCTCCCTACTCCTCCTAACTATAAACTGCTGACCACATTCACATATACAAAAGAAAAGTAATAATGACAGCTAAAGTTATAATTTTGCCTTCTCTATATAAATAACCCAGCTCTATTGTCCCACCTAATCAGATATTTTATTATATGCATGCAAAGTGGCAGCTATGTTGTGAATTAGTAGATATTTCTTAACTCCTCTTACTAGCGTTAGGACATAAAAATGATGACAATTATTTAGAACCCCAAAGACCGACTGTTGTTCCATCAACTGTTCTCATATCCCATAGCCTTCTCATTCCTAAGGCTAGCACAAGCTTAAGAGGTCATCAAGTTTTTCCTCTTGTAACCCTTCCCATCTTGTCGGAAGTAGACACATTCTCATCAGCAAGGCCCCTGACACTTAGATGGGTTTATTTCTCTGTCTGTATCCCCTGTTGAAAGATCAGTTCACAAGTCCTTCAAGTTGGAAGACCAGCAGAAGACCGCACCTGGGCAGTCAGTGTTGATGTTCAGGAGCTAGTTTCTTATCTTTACTGAGAGAGCTTACATGAGTCCCTGGTTTCCTATGTTTTTCCTATTTTTAACAGTTTCTTGGCTTATTATTGCAATAGATTTGGGGGTTTTCCCCCAAAAAAATTGTATGTCTTATCTCCACTTTCACTCAGAATCTCCTTAAAGTTAGAGCTGTATCTTAGAATTCTTTTGCAGTGTAGGTTCAGTTGTTCTGCATGAAGTGGTGCTGGAAATTAATAAAGTAAATATTAAAACTCAGTGAAAGCCATTTTCTCCATGCCCCTTTGCATCCTGCCTTCTTGCTCCCAGGTTTCCCCAAAATGAAGTTAAGCTTTTACAGATGACTCTTAAGGAAGAAGAAAAGCTATTGGCTTGAGTTTCTTGATATAGGAGTAATTTTGTTGGTTTGGTTTGGTTTTATAAGCAGCTGCTGATTTTGTAATGAAAGACCCAGGGGTTGAAGAATTGGGAAGGGGAGAGATAGTGAATTTTTTTAAAATTCAGTTTTATTACATCTTCAGTTTGAAATTATCTCCTTCCCAGCCCATTAAAAAGGCAAGAAAAACAAAACTCAAATATGTGTGGTCATGCAAAACAGATTTCCATATTAGCCATATCCTCCCCCTATAGAGAGAGAAAAAGAAGAAAATACGATTCAATCTGTACTATTTTAGTTCATTAGTTCTCTTTCTGGAGGTGGATAACATACAAATTGTTCTCCTGGTTCTACTCACTTCACTTTGCATCAGTTGACACAGATCTTCCCGGGTTTTTCTGAGACCTTCATCCCCATCATTTCTTACAGCACAACAGTATTCCATCACATTTAAATACCATAATTTTGTTCAAACATTTCCCAAGTAATGGGTATCCCCTCAGTTTCCAGTTCTTTGCCACCACAAAAGGAGTTACTATAAATATTTTTGTGCATATGGGTCCTGAGATACGGAATTATTGTCTACAATGACCCATTTTTTACGATTCTTTGCCTTGAAATATTTTCTTAGTTTTTGGCTTCTTCATATTAACAGTGTGTCGTTTATCAATAAAGAAAGTGTATTATACTGAATTGTACAGAATTATGCCCAGAAATATATACATTTCATTGATGTAGAGAAAGGGTATCATTTATAACTAATCTAGGAAGAAAAGCAGATTAATATAAATTGATAATAAGAATTTTGCTCTTTGAGATCTTCCAAAGAAAGGTGATGATGTTATTAATATTAAAGTGAAAATATATGGAAGTGTGTTCTTAAAGGCCTCTTTCCAAGCTTTTCCAGATTTTTAAAAGTGTATGTTGTCTGGAGAAAGAACTGGTGAAAGAACAATTGACTGGTAACCCTATTACACAGAAAGAGTGAGGAATGTTTATTCTCTAGGTGCTAAAGAGTAGCTTGTCTGCAGAATTCTTCCTGGCTTACAGTGCAGAGGCAAAATGGTGCCATTATGGATCAACTGACAAATTCCCATCTTCTTAAGTACAAGCCATTGTCTAAAGCTATCTATTTATTAGGCTTTGGGAAATTCAATTCATTTTTCTTGGGTTATAAGATTCATTGTATTTTCTCCGCTTTACTATCTTCCAAGAAGCTTGTAGACAATGGGTGAAGTGAACAAAGGATTTAAGGTTTTGTTCCTTGAAAGGTTAGCTTTATGACTGGTGTTGGATCATAGAAATGGGGGTAAACCTGCCACATCTAATATATAAAGATTATTCTTTAGGTATGTGCAAGAGGTTATCCAGCGGGGTCGTTCTTCTGTCAGGCCAGCTTGTATGCCAATGCTGAATGTGGTACCAGCTGTCTCCGACATGGACCTCTCCGAGTCTGAGTAGGTGCCACTACGCTTCATGTGTTCTCTATACATCTAGGAACCAAGGCCCCAGGGGCCTGCTGTTGTAGACCACAAAAATCACTAGCTATTGAATAATTTATCCATTTATTCATTCTATCCCTCACCCCACAATTAGGGAGCTCCCACACTACAGAACCAGCTTGACCTTGGAAATGGACAGGGCCTAAGAAGGTAGAGATAGAGCCAGAGCCTGTGCTTTTTTTTATGACATACAGCCTTCTGTCCGCAGTCTTTTAAAGGGAGACATTTTGATATTGGTATAGCTAGGGAAAGCATTCAGGTTTGCAGAGAGTTGTTGGCCCATACATATATTTTGAGTCCATGATCAATTAAACAGTAGAAGGTTGTTGCCATATTTTCCTAAACGGGGCCTTGGAACTATGTGTGTTTTATAGCAACCCAACTTCTATATACCTTTTTTGCTCCACCCCCCTTCCCCTTTTGTTTTTTTGGGGTTTTGTTTGTTTGTTTGTTTGTTTGTTTGTTTTGTTAGGCAGTGGGGTTAAGTGACTTCCCCCAGGGTCACACAGCTAGTAAGTGTTATGTGTCTGAGACCAGATTTGAACTCAGATCCTCCTGACTCCAAGGCCGGAGATCTATCCACTGCGCCACTTAGCTGCCCCACTGCCTTCCCCTTTTTAAAGCGTCCCATCTGAACTTTGGAATTCAGTTCTCCAAGAGTGGCTCATTTATAACCTAGTTGAAAAAAACAGATTTCTTGAAAAAAAAGCTTTGAGTTAATTAAAATTATTAATATAAAAGTATCTGTGGTGAATGTAGTATCAGTCTGCTCGTTGTGAATCTGTATGCTCAAAAAATTCTGATACTCTTAGATGAAATGACAACTATAGAAAATATTCATGTGAATGACTACTTAGTCAAGACCCTAGAAATCAGAAATGACCCCACACTTTCCAATATATCCATACCTTCTGGCCAAAATCCTTTTGAAGTAGGTGGTACAAAAGAATGAGAATGTGGTTTGTAAACAAAATAAAAATCACCATATTCTGAAGCACCTGCTGTGTTAAATATCAGAACCAATGTGTTCCCTGCAAATTGTGTGTGTTAAGGAAGGAATTGGTCCTAAAGCCGCAGCTCCTTGCTTAGACGTCATCTTAAAAGCCTTTGCCAGTTTCTCAGTTGAATTGAAAAGCTTCTCACCCAGTGGCTAAAAGAAACTATCTCTTTTTGAAAGAATTACTGAAGAATTGTTTTCTGTTTCCTTTTCCTGCTATTACCAGAGACAGTAAGAGTAAGTAAGCAAAAGTAGTCCATACCCCAGCTGATAAATAAGTTGTATTCTTTTTCCATTTTGTGGAGCCTTAACACCAAAGGAGTCCCATTTCCAGAAAGGTAGATTAGAGGAAAGAGAGCATGATCTGACCAGGCAAGCTTCCTGTGTGGCCACAAGAATACTGCCTCTGTTTGTAGATCATAATCCCAACTGAAGCTCTGTGAAAAGGCAGTGCCATGAGGACTTAGAGATTGAACTAGAGAACTTCAAAAGCTCCTTCCAACTCCTTAAGATTCTGTAGTGCATATATTGAGTGGGACGTAGATACTGAGTTCTGAATGGGAGCCCTCTTTCTAGATAGCCTCAGATATTAGGTTAGAGTTTCCCTAGCAGGAACTTCGTGATCACATGAACTCCTTGCTCCTAGGCATCCTAGCTGCTCCACTGGGGTGTGGGGGCATCTGGCATCAAAGCCTCTCTATTCTGCTCATGAATTGTGGTGCCAGAGACTAACCGACGTTGCTGGTGGTGTGCCTCAGCCTCACTCATAATCTCCCTGAGTGTATGGTGGACTGCTGTCGCTTCCAGACACTGCCTGAAGAACATTATAAAGGCTTCTGGAGAAACCATGAGCCCCAATTCAGGCAGTTGCAAACTCCATTCTGGGTAGTTGACTCCTACTAAAGTGTTGTTAGAGAACAGGAGTTTTCATTTGAAGCTCAGGGCCGTATAGCTCAAAGTAGGTGTCGTGTCAGAACAGCTTAAAGGGGTTAGCAGAACTGTGGGGCCTCAGATAGTGGTGCCATACTTATTGGGCTCCCTGAAAACCTGCCTGACACCCGCAAGATGCTTTTTATACTACTTGGTTCTGCTTTTCTAGCAGGGAGGAGGAGGAATAGAGGTAATTCATTGAACATTTAAAATCAATGTAACTCATAACTTTTAGGTGCTTTCTGATTAGGTTAGAACCCTGATAGGGCGTGTCCCAGAAGTAGATTCAGTTAAGATAAGCAATATAAGCCACCTGTCTCCTTGAACAATATAATTGTCCGCTTCTCACCAACCCCACTCCCCAAAAAAAGATTTGAAAATGTAATTCTATGGCATCCCAACTGTAGGATCTGATTTAGTGTGGGATTGAGTACAGAAATTCACTACTTACAGCCCTTTAAGAAACCCAAGCTTTGTCATAACATTCAGCTGATAAAAGGACACAGTGACCACAGACACAGGGAAAACCCTCCTGGTTGTTAACCAACCTTGTGCGAAGGATTTCCCCGAGGTCCACCAGTGGCCGTGGGGGTAATGTATCATTGTATGTGCAGGGACCCCGGTTAACAGCAGTAACAGCTGGAATTTACATAGCACTTACAAGTTTGCAAAGCACTTTACATATGTTACTTGATCCTCATGACAACTCTTCTGAGAAGGAAGTGCTATTATCCTCATTTTATAGATGAGGAAACTAAGGCTGAGAGGTATTAATTGACTTGCCCAGGGTCACACAATTAGTGTGATTAGTGACAAATATCTTGAGGGAGAATTTGAACTGAGGTCTTCCTCATTCCAGGTACAGCACACGATCCATATGAGGCCAGTTTCAGGCAGTACATACCACCAACCTATGAACTACACAAATACTGTTTAAGGCAGTTGATGAGAAAAGGAGTGCATGGGAAGAATACCAAATTTCTGCTTTTACAAACCTTAGTATTAGAATTTGTCTTTGATTGGTAACGGAACACTTCTATTTCTGTGGTGCCTCTGGGGTAAAACCTTAGGGCTGGAGATTGCTGTGAATAAACTCTTAATTGATAGAGGAGAGTAAGCAGGTTGGTAGGTCAGCGCTATGGATGTCTGCATGTTAGGGTTTTTTGATTGACTGGAGAATAGGATGCAGACCCTTTAGGCCTATTCCAGCTCTTCTTTAAGTACCAGGGCTTTAGCTGGCCTGCAGCAGTACCAGCAGTACCCACTGTGTGGGTCACAACTGAGCACTAGTCACAGCTTTTAGTGTGTGCATGTGTGTGTACATGCATGTGTACATGTATACACTGTGCACCTGTTCCACAGGATACAAACCTTTTGTGGGTTCATGTTAGGAAATGCTTTATTGTATTGCTCTTCTACAAAAAGTAACCAACTCTGTTTTGTTTTTGAATCCCAGGGCAAAGCTACAAAAGAAACTGGGGAATAGCAGTGCTCCACCATGCGATACCATTGTGGTAGCTTACTACTTCTGTGGAGAGCCAATCCCTTACAGGACCTTGGTCAAGGGGCGTGTGGTCACCCTGGGTCAATTCAAAGAGCTCCTGACCAAGAAAGGAAACTACAGGTAAGAGCAGAAATGTCTGGACTGGTAGTACTCACACAGGAAACTTAGTTACAACCTGGAGGCCTAGAGAAGCACCAGCACGAGCCTCGTTCTTCATTATAATTTCTCCGGGTCTTTGTTCTCAGAGATTTCTTACCTAGGAGTTTTGGGAGAAGTATTTCTCCTTGCCTCCACAATGTGTTTGTCAGTGATGTGCTACCAGCCTACCAAGTTTGTTTGGCATGGCCCAGGTTTCCCTCTCAGCTCTTTTCAGGTTGCCTCATGGATTGTGAAGTAGCTACAAAAGCTTAACCACCAAATGATGGCATTTTCTTTCAGCTTCTCTTTCCCTTTATACCTTTGGAAGAAGAGGCATAACAAATCAGATAGTAAACTCTGAAGATCTGTATTTTTGATGTAAATTTTTAAAGAAATAACCCAGTCACCTTCCATGAGAGGCTGTGGATCAGGTGGGTGACTAAAAGGCCTAGTTACTGCCACTAACTTTTGTAGAAGTTATATTCCGTAATAATGGAAGTAGATTTTCTTCTTTTAGTCTAATCAGTTATCTGTACTTCATACTTTAGAATTCCTATGTATATTTCATTATTTGTACTGGCAACATAAGCCCCTTTTTCATTGTATTAGAGAAACAGAAACAAACTGTGAGAAGAATGCCTAAATTAAAGGACAAGACTTTTTTTTTCTTTTTGGTGAGGCAATCCAGGTTAAGTGACTTGCCCAGGGTCACACAGCTAGTACGTGTCAGGTGTCTGAGGCCGGATTTGAACTCAGGTTCTCCTGACTTCAAGGCTAGAGCTCTCTCAACTGCGCCACCTCACTGCCCCAAAGGGCAATAGATAAAAGCTCTGAAAGGCAGCAGAGAAGGACTTGACTGTTGTCTCTTCTAGGATGGTACCAGGAAAGAGTCAGAGACCTGGATTCAAGTTCTAGTTTACTCCACTGACCAAGTCTGTGACTTTGGGCAAATCATCTACCCTCTGTGATCTCTTAAATTCACTCCATAAAGTGAAACTCAGTGATCCCTTCACTCTGATATTCAGTAATTCTATCCATTATGTCCATGTCCACTTTCACACCAAGCCAGGCTGTGTTCACATAGCATGTTCTCCAGTCCTTGCACGTGAAACTGATGGAAGAGCCCTTTCCTTCCCAGTTGTAAGTGACATGACCTTCCTCTCCATTATGCTCAGCAACAGCTCAGAAAATAGTGGAAACGTAGATCAGAGGAGAGAGGGAAGCAGATGGTCCCCACCCCTCCCTATCCCTACGTCTCATTCAGCTCAACAGTACTCTGGTGGTGGGTTTACCTTTCCCCTCATAGTGCTTCTAGGAAGGCAAGCATGCCCATGGTGCTAAGAGAGAACAGACAATGTGTCATTTGTTCCTCCTCTGCTGTCCCTGTGCGTACTTTCCACACTGTCTGTCCTCATGCTGCACAGGGGCAAAGACAGCAGAGGCCCCAGTAGAGACAGCAACAGAGGCTCGAGTGAAGCAGTTAGCCCTTGTGACAGGAAAAACAAGCACTTAGCACGCGCGCACGCATTCACGCGCACGCACACCCAGAAAGAAGCTAAGTGTGGATCTCCAACCTTGGAGGGAGGAGGAGGTGAAGGGTCATTAACGACCTCCTTTCAAAGCAGGCAGTCCCAGCCCTTGGGTCCCCCAGAAATCCTGTTCCAGGCATCTCATCTTAGATCTTTTTCCAGGGCTTCTGCTAGCGACGCTTCCCTTGTCTTATACCAGCTACTTTAGCAATTTTATCATGGAAACGTGTTAATAAAAAGTCTGGGAAAATCTTACCCTGTGAGCTCATTTTAAGGGTGTGACCTGTTGGAGAAAATCAACAGCTCTACAAGAGACCCAACTACTGCTCTGCTCTCCACATCATTCCCTTCCCCCCTACACATAGAAACACACTGTTCCCCCACTTACAATCTCTCCATTGGCCCCAGCCTAGAGGTTAAGTCTACAGCTGTTGTTCGGGGATTTAGGGTGGAGGATAAGCAGAACTGTGTTGCTTCCTCATTTATAAACATGCTCAAGTTATTTCCAGCCCGTGGGCTTCAACATGCAGCCAGCCCACAGGGTGGAAACCAGCTCTGGAGGGTCTCCCAGTAAAGGTTACAACCAATGATTCATTGTTACCGAAGTGGTTCTTCTTGGGAATTACATTTCAGGAGAGGAGAAGTCCTCTGTCCTGCCAGCCATGTCGGTAAGGCACAGCCCAGCCTAGCCTTCCTGGTTAACTTGTCCCATGTGGGCAATCAGCCAGGAGCAGGGTCCTCTCTGCTCAAACCTACAATAAGGGGTATTTGTATCAGCAAAGTTGGGGGAAGGAGTGGTTATCTCATCCAGCTCCCAGGCTCCTGGCAGAAAACTCATGAAACAGTGCCCAGCTAACATATAACAAGTGCTCATTTACATACTTGTGTAACTGAGTTGAACCATTGGAGACTGAGATAGACATCGATGTGAGTAAAGAAGTTGAGAGTGAAAGCCGAATCAATCAGTGTCCATATGAGTGTTTGTTACTGGCCTAAGGGTATCCCAGGACCCTCAGTTGCCCCCTGATACATAATCATCCCTTATTCCTGTATTCATTCAGAAGATGTTTATTGAGCAGAGCCTGTAGCTGCAGAAACCTGGAAATAGTTACAGAGCAGTGAGTATGAGCTGAGGCAGTATGGACTACAGAGGATTTAAGACAAAGGAGACCTGAGAATGGAGGGTGGTGAGTTAGAAAGGACTTCTTAGAAAAGATGAGTTTTGAACCTGATTTTGAAAGAAATGATAAATGGAGAGGCAAAAAGATTGTAGGTAGGGAGAAGAGGGCTGAATAGAGACAGGAATCCGTGAGAAACTTGTATTCTAGATATGGTGAAAAAACTGGAGCAGAGACTTTACGAGATAGGATTGAAGAGGTTGAGAGCTGGGCATGGGTCCCTTCAGTCATTGTGCAGGCATAGACTTAATGACTATGAATCCTGGGGGCTCCACTCTGTCTCCTTGCTGATGTCTCCCACACCAGTTGTAGCCCGGATTTTTTGGAGTACATGTTAACTCTAGGGAAGAATCATAATTGACCATCAGATACCATATTCCTTAGGAGGCAGCATGATGTAGAGGATAGAGCACTTGTTTTGAAATCTAGGAAGACCTGGGCTTATGTACTGCCTCAAAAACTTACTAGGTTTGTGACCTTGGAGAGGTCACTTAACTGCTCAGCCTCAGTTTCCTCATCTGTAAAACAGGGATAACAGCACCTGCCTCACAGGGATGTTGTAGTATATAAGATACTATATGGAAAGCATCATTGATCAGGGAGATTAAAATAAAGGTCTAATTGTGACTTCTTATATTATTCCAATTCCCCTTCTTGTCAACTCTCCCTTACCCAATTTCCTTCTGTCTTGCAGATACTACTTCAAGAAAGTGAGTGATGAATTTGACTGTGGGGTAGTGTTTGAGGAAGTTCGAGAAGATGATGCCATCTTGCCCATTTTTGAAGAGAAGATCATTGGGAAAGTGGAGAAAGTGGATTAATCCCCTAGACTTCCCATCTCCCACACTCTTCCAGGTTGGGCACCACTGCCGAGGGATTCAGAAACAGAGAGCAGTGCCAGACTAGCAGCATCCTGCTCAGCTCTCTATCCCAAAGGGCATCACACAGGCCCCATAGGGTTGTAACCTCCTGTGGACCCTCCCCAGTCGGCATTGTCCACCAGGGGTTGAGGATTCCCCTTTGAGAACTTGCCTACATGCAAAATATTCTATGTAATGTAGTGTTGTACAGTTGTACTAGAAAGTATATGACCTTGTTTACTAAAGCTCATATTTTTGATATATTGTAATAAAGGAAGATATTTCCAGTGTCACAGTGCTCTTATGTAAATGTCAGACATATAGGTACTTTGGAAATTGCCAAATGTGTACAGATCTAATGATCTGTCCCATCTAAATACCCTTCCCTCTACCTGCAAACCCCCAGCCCCATATCTTCTATCTGGGTGATTTTATTTCATTCTCTCACATTATCTTTGTGTATGCTTCTAGGTGGGGGGGGGGGGGGTCAGTCTTTGAAAACCTATCAGTGCAGATGCTGAGGAGGAAAGAGATCCCACCCATGAGTTAAACCCCCAGAGCAATCAATATCCTTTGAGACCCGTATACCTACACACATTCTTCTTGGGAGTCTAGCCAAGGCAGCCTTGCCTCTTTCTGTGGGAACAAGCCATTGATCACTTACTATTTAATGTTCTCTCTAACATAATTTGACCCAACCCTCCATGGAGGAAACTTGCCCAGATCAAAGAGGTCAGAGCTATAGCAGGATGCTTTGAAGGCTGAATTGCTGTCAAACAGCAGATTTCCTATGGCAGAGGTTTCAAATACGTAGCCCAGGGTCACATGTGGCCCTCAACGCTCTCCCAAGTGTGGCCTGAACCAGATTAAGATGTAATTGAGAAATATTTAACAAAATAAATGGAAAAAATAAAATGTAGATAATATTACATTTTAAAACCAAGTCAGTAGGTGGCCCACAGGAATCCTCGTGTACAGATTGGTGGTCCCTATTTCTATTGATACCACTGCCCTAGAGTATCACTGAGTTGATCTTGGCACTGAGAGAGATCAGGCCTCTCTCCCACCACTCCCACCCCTCTCTGTAACTTAAGGCCTGTCCTCAGAGGGGAACTTGCCCTCACTGCTGCTAACTACATATAATGTCCGCTGTGGTTTTCTAACTGTCCTTCCCTGATCTGTCTGAGCAAACTGTTGGTCCCTAAGCTTCTATCTCAGTCAGATCAGGATGGGACATCGACGGGTCATCTAGCCTGGGCCCACTGGAAAGGCGAGGGATCAGCCTCCTCTCCAGCAACGTCGAGAGTGACCAGGCCTCTCTCCTCACCTGTGGCTCCCCTGCTGCTCTCCCTTCAGCATGGCCCCACTCATGCCCACATCTCACTGACTGGGACCCCAGCCCTAGGTGGGCACAACAATGCCCTGGGAAGGAGGGCAGGGGCCTCCAATACTGTAGATGTCACCGAGTGCCTTGAAACGCAGTCTTGTCATTTGCCTGCCACTGTGTGAACCCCAGCAAATGAGAACTTGTCTTCATCCAGGGAACTAACTGCATTTGACTCTTCAATCTTTTTAAAGTTCTAATTGTTATCCGCTGTCCAGTGAGATGTTTTCTTGTGGCCTGACCATAGCCCTTTTTCATTTCCCTGTTTCTAAAGGGTCTCATTGTAAATATGTACATTTTCTAAGGCCAGCTTAGCTGCCCCAGACCATTTTTCATGCTCTGACTTGTACAATTATCTTTTCAAAGGTACTTGGATAATAATGAAATTAAATAAAATTTTAAAAAACACTCTACTCTGTGGTTTGCATGGAACTGAAACAGGTGGGGATGGGGTTAGGGAACAAGGGCAGGAGAGGTCTATTTCCCTAGAGAGGTTACCTTGTCTCCGCCTTTGCTTCCAGCTACTCCATTGGTAAGATCTCCAGGTTTTATTTGTTTATTTTAGAGCTCTCTCAAGCACTCCACAACCTCCTTCTTATTAGGCTGCCTGACAGCCCTAGCTATGACAGCTGACCTGAGGACATCAGGTGAAGGAACACTTCCTGGTACAGATAGACCTTGGCATTTTTCAGCTCTGCCTCTCACAGATGCTAGAGACTGCAACAACTTGTAAATGTGAATGCTTTGGCAAAGAAACAGTAACCAAAGACTGCTGTAGGCCAGTCTTTCTCAGATGTAGAAGACCAGCATGCTGCCAAACCCACCCACCCACCCACCTACCTACCCCAGAGCTATCAACTCACAGCCCTCCCTACCACCACCACCACCACCACGTGAACCTGGCTACTCTATATCACCATAACTGTCTCCAAATACCACCCATTGGCCTTCCCCACCCCTCAAAGTGGTATCTAGTGGAGGTAGAAGGAAGTGCTAGTCAAAAGAATTGGGGTCCAAGGTCTTCAGAGCTTTTTTATTAAAAGAGGAAGAGTTGAGTCTGGTGTTGGGGCTACTGAAGAGATCATTTACCTGACCTTGCCTCATGAAACAGCAGCAAAAACTAGTCTGTATCTTCTGCTAGAAGTGGAAGATGATTTCAGAACGAAAGACTTATCAAGCCTGGCATATAATGTGCTAGCCTGTGGCACAAAAGGAAGGAAGTGGTGTAAATGGACTCACTGTTTCCCTCCAGTACCGACAGAAATCCGCCATCTTGTCCATCGGGGAGACAATCCTTTAAGAGAAAGGTCATGTCTGATAAAACCTTTGGAGAGACCCAAGTGTCACATTGGATGGTTGTGATTTTTTGGAATGTTGGGGGTAATTTCTATACTCTCTCTTTAGTCAGTGGGAGGGGACTATTGATCACATGGTGGAAATAATCCTACAATAATAAAGGCTATGCCAATGCTGACAAACCCTACCACTGTAGAAAAGCCATTAAGCACAGGCTTAGAGTCACTGTGTTCCTGTCCAGCCCGTTAAATTTGGAGAAGCTCATTATAGGGTCAGTGATCAATTTTTTTGGCCACGGTCATCCCTCTCGACTTGAAGGGATTGCAATCGGTAGAGGGAATCATCAATATATGACAAGGATCTGTGATTTTATCAATCAGAGAGGCAGAGTGGTTTTCAATCTTCCTTTGCCTTTGTGTGCCATCTATGAATTTTAGAGTTTCCTGAGGCTAAGGTTAAGTGACTTGTTCAAAGCCGTACAGCTAATGTCAGAGGTAGGGATAGAAATTACCCACTTAGCCAGGCTACCTTACCAAATAAGTATCCACACTTAAATCTTTGAAGTACTGCATTTGTGGTGCACTAAAAACCTGACATGTCAAACGTTACCTAATTTTCCTCTCTATGGCACTTTATAATCCTCTGGCCAAACTGTCTTGCTTGCTATTTCCACACCGTTTCCCATTTCCATGCCTTCGTACTGGCTGTCCTTCGTGCCTCAAATGCCCTACCTCCTCACCACCCCTTATAATTTAGTGTCCTTCAAAACTCAGTTCGAATGCCACCTCTACATGAAGCCTCTGCTGATTTCCTACACCACCTTCTATGCCCTGTCTCCCAAAACTTCTTGATAGTCGTTTATATATTAATATACAGGTATATACATATGAATATGAACACCAGGGCCAGGGTGTTCTGGGACTGAACCTTTAAGCAGAATTCTGGCCTAGAGGGAATCAGAACTGGCCAAGCTTGCTCCTGGACCTTTAGCTCAGAAATAGTTTTGAAATTAAGAACAACCTAGTCTGAAATTAGCACTTCTAATTTCTTTACCCTGGTATATTATTTCTGAATTGTAAGTTCTCTTTTCCCATGTAAATAAGGCCTAGAAAACATTCAAGCATGTAGAGAGGAGACATAGAAGGGGAAGAAGTGAATGCTACCCTAGGGAATCTGGTTACAAAGAGAATGGAGTAATTTTACGAAGTAGTAAAAAGTTAAATCCACGAAGCCGAAGAAAGCCCCTCATATTGGTTCAAAATGGAGAACCTGGTTCCCACGAATTTGTTACAGTTCAGTGAGGCCTAAGGCCCAAGACTGCATCCTTTACACACAGCTCCTCCCATGAATAAAACAGTAGGAGTGTCTCCTCACAATCCCATCTCATGGGAAAATAACCTTTACAATCCTGCCAGAACTCAGCTGCACAAAGCCGTCCCAACTAAAGCGGAAGGGTCTGTGTAGATCAGAAGGGAATCAGCTAATGTCTAAATTCTCCACCTCAAGGTCTCCAGTTCCCATGGATGAAGGTCTGTCCCTTGACAAGAAGCAGAGAAAAAACAAGCCTGAGGGAACTGGACCAGAGTTGTCCTGACAACACCCGAACCAACCTCCACTGATAGGCCTCTCCTTTCCCTTCTCTCCCCACCTCCCCGCCACACCCCAAGCGTCAGGGATAATCTTGGGCTCAAAACCTTTATTATGGAAGCCCCAATGGCTTCAAATTATCTTGGTATTATCTGTTCTCCACTCGATCAGACTTCTCCCCCATTACTCACATCTCTGCCTGCTTCTCGCCCCTAGAACCCTACCCAAAATACCAAGAGGTGGGGAAGGGATCAGGATAAATGAAGAGATGTTAGGCGCCTGAGAGAATGAGGAGAGGGAAAAGCAGAATGAAGTCAAGGGCCAAAGTGATTTAATTTAAAAGTTCTGAATTCTCCAGGACCTCTGGGATGAGTGGCTGAGGATAGGGAAAGAGCCAACTACAATTCGTCTTTGTGCTCTCTGCTGTCATTGGTTCCAGCCTCCTGGTAAGAAAAAAAGTGTCAGTCAGTCAACCAGCATTTATTAATTTAATAGCACCTACTATGTGTCAGGCACTGTGCTAAATTTTGGTGATTAAATAGGCGAAAAAACAAACAGCAAAAAACCATGCCAGCTGTCCAGGAGCTCACAGTCTAATGAGTGAAACAACATGCAGACAACTATGTACAAAGAAGATATGTGTGACGACCTATAAAATAGATGTAGAATATATAAAAAATAATATGAATATAATGTAGGATAAAATAAGATATATATCACATAAATATATGTGGTAGATATAGAATTTGTATAAAGAAAAATATAGAATAAAATAAAAAGATATATAGTATAAAAATAAAGATACGTATGGTATATATATTGGAGGTAATCTTGAAGGGAAGACTGAAATTAAGGAAGACTGGGAAAGGCTCCTTGCAGAATGTGGGAATTTAGCTGAGACTGGAAGGGACCTTAGAGATCATCTGATCCTTCCCTTCCCAGTTCTATAGATGAGGAAATTCAGCCCCAAAGAAAGGAAGAGACAAGGTCACATAGGTAGTAAATTGCAGAGCTGGGATTTATACCCAAATATGCTGACTCAAAATGCAGTGTTCTTTCCATTAGGGCACAGTCTCCAAGGTCCTGTTCCTAAGGGTTTTATCCTTTTTCTGTCACCCCACCTCCAGAGCACAGAATGTCTAAGGTTAAAGATCATCTAGTTCAACCTTCTTATTTTACAGACTGAGGAAACCAAATAGAGGAAATGACTAAGGTCATTGTTCTTTGCCTGAGTCCCCTGACCCCAAGAGAGCAGACCCCAGGCATCTTGGGGAGAGGAAAGAAGAGGAAAAGGAAGGGGATATTAGGAAGGAGCACCCACCGGGACAGGGATCTCAGGTTCCTCTGGCTCCGGCAGGACACCACCATTGTCTAAGAATTTGGAGAAGGTCTCCAAGTCCCTGGCACTTTTATACTCGATCACCTGCCAGAGAGAATGAGTTGGAGGTATGAGGAGGAAACCTCCCGAGCTGAGCGTAATCCCGCAAACCACTGCCTCTCCACTTAGAGCAGAAGAGCCTGCGTTCTCCCACACATCGTGTGGAGAGACCAGATTCTCTGAGGGACTTGCCCACCAGTTAAGTCTATCCTTTCTGCCTCTGCCACCATCCCAAGACCCCAGCTTGACTGTGCTCCAAGTAAAAGAACCCTAGTTATGGCTCTAGGCACACAGGCAGCTGGACCCACTTTCAACCAGTCCTAATAATATAGTACTTTAAGGATCAAAAGGTGTTTTCCTGGGGCAGATGTTGTTGGGAGGGGGAGGAGGGATTGGAGCACAACCTGTGGAGTTAGGCATATGCATATGTGCAGCTTTCACATGCCATGTGCGCCATTTTACAGATGAGGAAAACTATGCTCAGAAGTGACTTGCCAGGTTCTTACATCAAGCCCGGCTCTCCGGACTCCACGTCTCAGGTGCTTTCCACCATGGCCTTTTGTGAGGGGAGTCGAGAAGGCTACTAAAGGGAGCTGCTAGATTTTCGAGCTCACCGGGACTCTTCTCACTGGGCAGGATGGGACGGTTGATGGAGGAAAAGGCTGGTTTCACTCTAGCCTCCCAAGCCCCAGTTTAATCAACTAAGCATTTATTAAGCACCCATTGTATACCAGGAACCAGCAGTATGCCAACCTCTGGCTCTCCCCAGAGTCTCACCTTACGGCCTGGCCCAGCTGGGAAATATTTAAGGGTGGGGAAGCCCCGGACAGTAAAGGCCTCCAGCTCATTAGCTGTGGAGTCAAGTTCAGCAATGATGATGTCCTCATGGTCCTTGTATTTCTCTGCTAGGTCCTCCCAGGTCTGGGCCATCTCCTTACAGTGTGTACACCATGGGGCATCTGAGGCAGGAAGGTGGACACGTGTAGAGAGTCCTTACCACCCAAGACATTGCCCCCCACAAGTCTGATGCCCTTACCCCCAATGGAGGACCCTACGACCAGGCTCCCAGAGCCCTAGAGGGAAAGCACACTATTGAGGTCTGAAGCTGCTGGGGTCCCTAAGACGCCCTCTACCGGCTTACCTGTCCCTCAGTGATACTCACAGAACTTCACAAACACGTTCTTCGACTCATCAAAGGCTACTTGCTCAAAGTTCTTCCCTACAAGAACCTTGACAGGTTTCTGGTCCCAGTCTGCTGGGATCTCCTGACTCCGGAGATGGGGCTGTTGGGAAGGGACAGGAAAGCAACTGTCTGTATGTACTGGGGAAGGGAAAAGGTATCTGGATTGGCTCTGGCCCCGTCTCTACCCTCCTGAGGACAGAAACAGAGTCACGGGGAATGGGAATCTACTGGACTGCTGTATTTACTCCCCAGGGATTTGTATGGTGGATCTGGGCCGGTAGAAGCTGTGGGCTGGTAGCCCTGGGATTAAGGCTACTCTGACTTCTACCCAGCCTTCCTGATGATAACACTTGAGATGGGGACCTGGTATGCTCCCATTTGTGAAACAGGTACACTAATAGGCTGAGAGCTAGAGCAGAGTACTCGGGGTTCCCTCCCCTACACGTTTTTCTCAAACCCTAGGAGGAGCAAAGAAAAACCTGACGCGATGAGGAGATTTGTGAGGGGCTGACCTTGACTTTGCCACTAAGGATGTCTTGGCAGAAGGTGGTGACAGAGGCAGCCGTGATCTCCCCGGTGGTTGGCAAATACTTCTTGGTGGTCTCAATATTGATAAAGCGCAGAGCTGGGGCATCTGTGGCATTCATGCCAAAGTACTGCAGCACATGGTCATTCTCTCCAGCCACATCTACCACAACAAACAAGACCTGGGGGACAGACCAGGCCAGGCCAGGCCATCAGTCAGTGGGAACAGGGAAAGGCCAGCCCTGTCAGCCCACATCTCCCTCATCCCTTCCTCCCCAACATACTTCTCCCCTGAAAGGACGGGCAGCCTCCTGGAAATCAGCCAGAAGCTCCTTGTGTGGGGTAAGTGTCTGGTTGATGAAGAGCAGAAGGTGATTGAGGATCTTGGCCCTAAAGATCTTGGAGGACGTCTTTGGGAGAGAGGGAAGAATGAGCCGGAGCCAAGGGTCCCCATCAACATCCCTCCCTGACGCCACCTTCACTTGCTCTCTCTCCAATGTTTCCTCTCCTCTGTATCTCTACCTCACCCACAGCACCTCACCCTATAATAAATGTCCCAAGTATATCTCCTTAAGTGTCTCTCACACAATGCTTACTTGTGTGCATTTTATTTCTGACCTCCCTCCCAACCCTCAATATAATTTAAGCTCCTTGTGATCAAGGATTCCTTTGACTTTGTAGCCAAGTTCCCAGCCCAATGCAAAGCATATAATAAATACTTACTAAACGCTTGCTGAATTAATAAACAAAAGAATGGATGGATGGATGGATATACCCCTTTTTTACCCAATTAGTTTGGGTGTGAGGGATTCTGTTGACAAAATCACTTCTTCGGGGCAGCTAAGTGGCTTAGTGAATAGAGCTCTGGCATGGAGTCAGGAGGACCTGAGTTCAAATCCAGCCTCAGACACTTAACACTTACTAGTTGTATGACTCTGGGTAAGTCACTTAACTCCTATCACCTCACCAAAAAAAAAAAAAAATCACTTCTGACCCTCACTGTCCCCCTCAATTCTTATGACCAGAGGAGTTAGGGACACGGCCTGGAGCATTACCTTACTGTTGAATTCTGTGACCAGGTGCATGCTATGTATGATAAGGAAACGGGAGAGATCTGCTTGGTCCAATCCTAGCTCCTCATCCACTGGATAATCTGCACGGCCCTCATCAAACTGGAACAGCCACACCAGGGCCAGAAAGGAACAGGGGAAAGGGAGAAATCAGGACCAGGGTGGCCTGAGGTCAGAGGCTGAGTCTCAGCCTCCAATCTCCCACTGGCATTTGAAGTCCCCTCCCTAACCCATCCTCTCCTCTTGCCTTTCCTTATTTACCTTCTTGAAGAGGACCACCGTGTCCTGGCTCAGGCCATATTTCTGGAAGAGCTCTGGTCGGTCAGTGAAGCCAAAGGTCAGATCAACAGCATCCTCTGCAGTGGCCAAAAATCCAGCCGTATCTTCATCCTGGAGGTCCTGTGTCCATGCTTAGACATGAATCCAGGGACAACACGGCCCTCTTCCCAACACCTCCCATATACCTCAGCTCTTCCATAGTTCACAGACTATAGAATGTCAGAACTGGAAGGAACCATAGATTATACAACATCAGAGTTGGTAGGGCCCTTGGAAATCATCTGGTTGGAATGCCTTCATTTTACAGATGAGAAAATTGAGTCCCCGGGGATGGAGAAGGGGGTGATTATGAGACCCATACTCAATCTCCAAGCTCACCTTGAAGAACCCAATGATAACAATGTCCTGTGAATCAATGAGTTGTGTGGTTTCAGCCTCAGTCTCCAGTTGAGTGGCAGCAGGACCTAAGCGTCGCTTTAGCCAACGAACAATGCCTTCCGCCTCCCGTGGGCCTGCAATGCAACCCCAAATGCCAAATCCCAGAGTTAGAAGAGACCTTAGGGCTATCTAATCCAACCCATTCCCGAATTAGAAGGCCCAGTCCAACATACCTGGTAAGCCATCCTCCCAAATTTGTTTGAAGACCTCAAATGAGGGGAGCCCACCACTTCCCCAAATGGGCCATTCTACTTTGGGGTAGCTCTAATTCTTAGGAAAGTCTTCCCAACATCAAGCCTAAATTTGTTTTTCTACAATTTCCACCCAACTCTCCTCTTTCTGCCCTGCAGACTTCCATATAAGCTCTTCCCTCTTCTCTTGTCATATTCCCTCCCATATATCCTCTTCCACGTAAGCTTCCTCCAAATAATTGAAGATATTTATCGTGTCATTTCCCCCCATCCCTTGCAAGTAGTCTTTTCTTCTCCAGACTAAACATTCCCATTTTTCTGCAACTGACTCTCATATGACTTAATCTCAGAACACTTCCTTCCCCAACCTGATCATTTTCCTCTGGCCTTTCTCCAGGTTTCCAGTATCCTTCCTGAAATGTGCCCAGGACCAAACACAATTCTCCAGATGCAGTCTGCCCAGGGCAGAGGACAGTGGCACCATCACCCCCTTAGTGCTGGATGGTGTACCTCTGTGAATGCCAGCGAATACTGCATTCAGCTTGTCTTTTTTGGCCACCATGTTACACTGTTGTCTCAGATAGAGATTGCAGTCCACCAAAATCTCAGATATTTTTCAAATAAACGTTTATCTGCCCAAATTTCCCTTCTCCCTTACCTTACACTCATGAAGTTGATTTTTTGAACCCAAGCATTAGATTCTACATTTATCCTTATTAGATTTCATCTTTTTTAGATTTGACCCAATGTTCTAGCAAGAACTAACTCTCTCAGCTTTATACCATCTGCAAATTTAGTTAGTATGCCATGTACAGCTTTATTTTTGTGTGTATATTTCGTTGATGCCTTTTGTCTTTATCATCTATACCTTTATCAACATCGTTGGTTAAAAAATTAAATAGGTCCACATATTTCATTTAATATTAATATTTAATTAAATTAAATAGGTCCAAAGAGAGATCTCAGGAGCACTCCACAAGAGACCTCCTTTCAAACTGACCTAGAGCTATCAGTGCTTTTGATGCAGACACTCAATCAGTGCTAAATCCACCTGATTAGGCTATTTTCCAGTCTACACATCTGCCATATCTTCAGGAATAGCAAGGGAAACTTGATCCTATCTCCTCCCCTTTGGGGTCAGGGCCCCAGCTTCCCCTTGGCCCTTGGAATAAAGCCAGGGACAGCAGAATGAGAAGTAACCCCGAGTTCCCTCCCTTCTCCCTCCTCCCCCACTGCCACCTGGGTCTCATTTCTGGGAATGGTTCAAGGCTACCAGGCAAGAATCAACAGGGCCAGAATGAGTCAGGACTTCTGGTTTTTCTGGCTCCCATATGGACTTTTTTGAAAGGATGGTTTGGGACAAGTCTTAGAATGTTAGCACCTTCAGAAGGGCCCTGAGAGGTCGTCTAGTTTAGGAGTTGTTAACCTTTTTCATGTTATAGCCCCCTTGGGCAGTCTGGTGAAGCCCCTGGACCCCTTCTCAAAATAATATTTTTTTTATTTTGGGGGGGAAGGGTGAGGCAATTGGGGTTAAGTGACTTGCCTAGGGTCATATAGCTAGTGGTATGTGTTTGAGGTCAGATTTGAACTCAGGTCCTCCTGACTCCAGTGCCGGTGCTCTATCTACTGTGTCACCTGGCTGCCCCTCAAAATAATATTTTTAAACGTATAAAATAAAGTACTTGAGATTACAAAGAAACCAATTATACTGAAATGCAGTTATCAAAATATTTTTGAAAACAGGTTCACAGCCCCCAGATAGATTCTAGACCAACCCCCTCATTTTATAGGTAAGAAAAAAAGACAGAAGGTGACCAGCCCAAGGCCATGCAATTTCGTGAGGAAGCCAGAGGTAAAACCAGGCCTTCTGACTCTCAGGCTCCTCCTACTACTCCACGCCGCCCGGATCTTGATTAAATTGTTCACTGCTCCCTGTTGACATTCCCATTTGAGAAACTTCTCTTGCCCCCACAAAAGTCCCACCCTGCCACCCTAGGCCCCTTCCCCACCTGTAAACTCCACAGGCTGGGATCTGTCCCCATCTCGAAAGAACTTGAGGGCAGGGTACCCATTCACCCCAAACTCTTCCACCAGCTTCATTTCCGCAGGGCCATCCACTTTGGCCAGCTTCAGCTCTGAGGATTCATTCTTCAACAGGGATGCTGCCTTTGCATACTCAGGGGCCAGAGACCTGCAGTGCCCACACCAGGGAGCATCTGGGTAGTGGGTGGAGAGCTCAGTGAGTAAGGCCCCACTTCCAACTTTCCAGCCTTCCTTCATCCACTATTTTTGTCTTGTCTCTCACAGAAACTTTCTTTGGCACCTTTGTTTTTAGCGGGGTTATTCAGCCCAGCCACCAAGTGCTGCCAGGCAGGTCAACACCTGAATTGTCCATTCCTGGCCAAGAATCCTCTCTTGGGAGCCTGCCTTGGTATCCTCTCATTCTCAGGGGCTGACCACCCTTTGCGAGTTTAACTGAAGTGTCTCACTGTCATCTGACTCATCAGATAGTAGGATGGAGAGTCAGAAGGGATGTCAGTGAAACTCTGGTCCAAAGCCTGCATTTTACAGATGAGAACAACAGACCCAATGAGAGAGTAGTCACTTGTATTAGATCACACAGGCAAGTAAAATAGCTGATTCAGGCTTTGAACCCTGGGCCTTTTGAAGATCCTTGTCCATCTCCTCCACAATGAAGGATCTGAGGAAGAGGGTGGACCTTCACCTGAATGGATCCTTCCTTCTCTTCCAGTCCCTGATGGCTCCCCAAGAGCTTCCTGGGGAGTATCCCAGGTGCTCTGGGATTCCTCAAACACAGTTGTGTTCCCTGGGCACCCTCTCCTATGCCAGGCCCCTTCTGTGGAAAGCATCTCTTGATGACCCACCAGGAGCTGGAAGGATGCTGGGTTTCTGTGTCTTGGAAGACCAAGGCCAGCCATCGGATCATGCAGAGGTATATGTGTGTCCATGCAGCTCATGCTGTATGTGTCCCTGCCTATCTGTGTGTGTGTGTCCATGGGTGTATTTGTATGTCAGAGGCTCTTCCTGCCTGAATGTGCCTCTGGAAGCTCACATCTCTTTGTTATATTGATTCAATGCTTCCCCATTAATTTTCTGTTCTTGGTTTCTGGGTCTCCCAACCTGACCTACAAAGGGATATAAAGGAAATAGCCAGGGAGCCCTGTGAGGGGGCCAGGCTGGACTTTACTCTCCTACCCCTGCCCAAACTCACTGGGTTGGGGGGGAAGGACAGGGTGTCCCTTTGTGTTGGGTGGGGCCTAGTGAAGAGGAGGCAAAAGGTGGCGCTGTTTTCCAGCACTTTAATGGTTAACTCTGCAGTGTGAAAAGGTACAGCTGAGCCCAGGGACTCTGGCCTCCTCTGCTCCCATCTGTTCCCCAGAGCAGAAGTGGGACAGGGCAAGAGCTGGAAAGGGTCACAGAGGTCAAAGAACCATAGAATGAATGTCTGAGCTGGAGGCCACCTTAGACGTCAGAGAGTCCAAGGGGCTCATTTTCCAAGGAGGAAAGAGAAGTCTAGAAGTGGAGGGGGGAGGTGTGTGACTTATTCAAGGTTTCTCAGGAATTCAGTTGCAGGTTGGGGACTTGAATTTAGGGCTTAGAATGTCCAGCATCTCCTAGTTGGATGAGACAAAGGTCTGGTGCAAATCATACCAGAGCAGGAAGTCCCTCTATGTCTCTCCCCAACCCACAGCACTACTGCACAAGACCTCAATCTAATTGTTCTCAGTCTAAAGCCCCACCTTTCTCAAGGCCTGCCGAATGACTCTTTGGACCTGCCTTCTCTCCTTGAGCCTCAACTCCTCATTCCCTCCCCCAAACTCAGAGTGTGTTGGGGTGGGGGGGGGGTCTCCTGGGGGCGGCCATCCCCCCATTCCCTGCACTCACAGAACTCCACCAGCAGGTAGCGGTGCTCTCGGAGAGCCCGATCAAAGTTGTGTTGGGTGAGGACCAATATGTTGTCCTCTTCCAGAAGTTCATCAGAGGGGGGTCCTGGGGTGGTCTCTTCAGGAGCCTTGGCCTCCTCCTCCTCCTGCTCCTCCTCCTCCTCCTCCCCTCCCTCCTCCCCATCCAGGGCCCAGGCCCATGCAGTAAGCAGAAGGAGCAGCAGGAATGAGTGAAGTCTCATTGTTGGGAGCAAATGACGGCTGGTGTCTGTGCCCTGGGAAGGGGGGGTGGGGGAAGATAACAAAGGGGGAGACCAAGGACCTGCTGCCACGTGGCAGCTCCTGGGCCTCTGTACCAGGTGCGGGCTGGAAAGATAAGGCAGGGCCATAGAGGAATTGGTTGGAGCTGGGGCCAGGCTCTGGGATTAAGTGGGGCTGGACAGGGGGGCAGCCAAGAGCTTTGGAACAATCTCTACTAGCTGTACCTTGTCAGCTAGGTTCTAAATAGCCTCTGACCTTAATAAAGAGGGAAGATGACTTAGCGCAGTGGGGAGGAACACTCCCTCCTTCTAGGACCTATCCAGGGTCTCTCGGCCCCAGTCCCGCCTCTCCTATACAGAGAGGCACTGAGACAACCTCTAAGGTCCTTTCCAGCTGGGGAGCTATGTACTGATGGCCCAGAGTCCAGGGTGGGGAAAAGAAACACACCTGAGTCAAGAGACAGAAATCACTGAAGTTTAATGGGAACAGTTGAGAACACAGACAGCAGGGAACTGGGGGCAAGGACAGGAACCCCACAGCCTGGGGGGTGGGGACAGGCAGGAGCACAGCCCCTCCTTCTCAGGCAGCCCAGCCCCAGCCACGCTGGGGCCACCACAGGAATGTGATGGGGTAGGGCAAGGGACACAAGGCAATTCTGATGAGCTTTGGTTACAGACACAAGCCCCTGGCAGGTGGGGAGGGATGGCTGAAGATGCTCCCCACCTGTTCCACCCCACTCTATTCCTGCCTGTCCCTGGAAGCCTCCTCCAGGAAGATGACTGTTGGACCCTGAGTGGGGAGGACCAGGGTAAGGGGATGATGAGAGTCAGGGTTTGTATAACCTGGTACAGACACAAAAGGGTCTTTTGATGGGGTTGAGGGAAAGAATTATGGAACTGCCCCTTCCTACTGAGCTTGGATGGCTAGGAGAGTTATGTAGTAGAGGAAGAGGATCAGGTCAGGTGCTTTGGAATCCCTATTGGGGGAGGGGAATTGTGCTGGGTCCCCAGGAGGGAGACCTCCAAGGAGAAGGAAGGGATTAGGCATGGGTGGGAGCTGGAGGGGGAAGAAGTTGGATGCAGCCCCTTCCCGGGCTAAGGGTGTTGCTGGAGGCCAGAGGAAGGCCCCGAAATGAGGGGGATAAAGGAAGGGGGACCCGCACCTAGTGCTCCAATTATGGGCTCTCAGCCCCACTAGCAAGGTCCCTGCCAGCCTGGCCCCAGGGTGACCCTAGACCCCAATGGAGGCTGAGGCAGGTGCAGGTGGGATAGGGATTAGAGGGGTTAGATAGGGGAGTGGGGGTCAGTCCTTCCAGTCTTTCTTTATGTTGAGGTCCCACTCCCAGGACAGATGGTCTGTTTTGTCATCATCCGTGAAGAAGGACTTGATGTGGTAGGTGCCTCGAACGAGCAGACCCTTGGGGGCTTCCTCCATGGGTGTCAGAAACTCGTACTCCTCTGTCCTTGGCCCATAACTCCCCACCATGTACACGGCCTTGTCCACTGTGGGTAAGATAAGGTCAGGAGCTGTCTATGGAGACTGCCCTGCCTCCCCGCTTCAGACTTGGGGCTCCCAGAAGGCAGGGACCATCCCCCCCATTCAGTACAAGTGCTCCCCAATGGTAGGGGCTCTCTCCTTGGACTGGCAGGATCCTGAGGTTGGGGACCATGCTTTCTCCCCTTTCTCCCTCTAGGGTCCAGTAGAGGGCTCCTCCCCCACGAAATTCTAAGGACAGCAAGGATGGTAGTAATGGATGCCAGAATCCTGAGACCCCCTCCAGCCCCCACTGCAGTGCCTGAGGCCGGCCTCACCTCGTAGCCCTTTGCGGTAGGTGTGATGCAGATACTTCAAGCCACAGACAATCTCCTTGTTGACCTGCAGGTAAGTTAGAGTGTGGTCTAAGTCAAAGAAAAGGGGTCTTTGCCCCATGTGTGTGGGACTGGAAATGGACTAGAGTTAAGATTTCCCCCTAGGACAATAGACAGGAGTACAGCCCAAGCCACTTGGAAAGTCTGAAACCAAAGAGGGTGGATATCTGGGCACTCCCCACACTAGCAACATGCCTGGAAACCAAGGACCCCCAAGGCTGGGCTTAAGGGGAAAGGACTCAGAAAGGATCAATCGCTTCTGGGGTACTGTGGCAGAGTTCGAGGGGGAACACCCATTACAACCCACATCCAGGAGTGAGGCAGGGGATCTGAGTCGGGTCTTACCTTAAAGGAAATCTTCACTTTGTAATCCACACCTTCCTTCAGCACAAACACCTGATTCTTGAGAGATTCCAGGTCCCCTGTGTAGGTGAGAGAAACAGGGTTGGGAGTCAGGCTGCCCTTTGCTGGGCCTTAGGGGACGGATGGGGGTTTCCATGGTGATAGGGGTGAGAGGACCTCACTGCCCAGGGACTAGAGGCGGGATAAGGAGGCAGAGGGTGCTCTGGGGTATTTGTTTCCTAGATTCATTGGAAGCTTCCTGGAAGGCAATTCAGGGGTCTTTTTCACTCCTATTTCTCTCCCTTATAACACCCAACACAAAATGGGAGGAAAAGATCACCTGTCAGGTCCATGGTGATGGGTCCAGGGGCTTGTTCACATACCAGCGTCAGCCGTGTCACCTGCACATTGGGGAGGCTGGGATCTGAGGAACAGAAAGAGCAGGGTAGTTGGGAACAGAGGTTATATGCGAGGGGAGAATATTATAGCCTGCAGTCCCTTAATGACCCCTTTCCTATCACCAGTCTTTTTGCTGTTCCTGAACTATTACTCCAATTCAGAATATGCTTATCCCTCCTCCTCTGGTTGTCCACATCCTTCAGGGCCCAGGTGAGGTCCCCCTATTCCAGGAAACCTCCCAATCCCCATTTGCTCTCCATCTTCTGGACCCCCTCAGCCTCCACTGTTCTGTATTAGAGTTATCTTTTTCTGTGGGTCTCTGGTCGCCCAGACCAGAAGCTCCCTGAAAGACATGGATTTTGTCTCCTACTGTGCCCAACAAAAAAGGAAGGGGTGTCAGTTGTGAACTTGGGATGGGGGGCAGGGAGGGGGAGTCAAGTGGTTCGATTTTTATTTTTTAGGTGAGGAAAAATCCTGTCTGAACAAGCAGTACTTTTAATTTTCCCTGGATAGCAGAAGGGAGCTACTACCTAATTAGCTAAGGGATAGCATCATAATATAAAGGGCAGAGCACCACCCCCAGTCATGCCATCAAGAGGATTCTGGGAATGAAAAAATAGAACAATTGTTTAAATGCAGTAAGTCTAAGTAGGTGAATTCTAAAACTGGCTTTTCAAGGGAGGTTACTGTTCTCACTAGGGACCATGAAGCAGTCAGATGGGCCGAACTTCAGATCATGACAGCTGGGCCTAGAGAAATTAAGCTAGATATGATATCAAGGGAAGTTTGGGACTAGGTAGATTTCTGTTAGTCACATGTCTAATTGCCTTCCTTTCAATTCATTTAAATTCAAATCAACAAGTATTTGTCAAATGTCAAATGTGGGGAGGAGAGATAAAAATGAACCCGTCCCTGCCCTCAAGGAACTTACATTTCACTGGAGTTTATATTCCTTAGATGTATCATTTCAGAATTTATATATTTTCTTTTCTTTGTGAAAATTTTTTGGTCTAGACCAGAGGTCAAACCCTTCAACCTGGCAGCATTACAGACCTTGACTGTATTAAAATGCAATTGGGAAATATTTAACCAAAAAAAATACAAATACAATAGAACACAGATAATGTTAATACAGGGTTTTCTAAGTCAGCATGCACATGGGAATCCTTATGTATGCTTTGCAGATCCCTTTTCTATTTGAATTTGAAATCCCTTGCCTAGACTAGGAATACCTAGAACTCTGTGATCTAGAACTGTCTCCACTAAAGAGAGGCAGAGCTACAACTTAATAGTCTTAGACCAGTTTTCACACAAATAAAGTCAGATCTAAATAATTGGAAAAATATCAGTTGCTCATGGGTAGGCTGAGCTAATATCACAAAAATGACAATTCTACCTAAGTTAATTTACTTATTCATTACCATGCCAATCAAACTACCAAAAATTATTTTATAGAGCTAGAAAAAACAACAAGATTTGGAAAAACAAGAGGTCCAGAATATCAAGGGAACTAATGAAAAGAAATGCTAGGGAAGGTGGCCTCGACATTCCAGATCTTAAATTATATTATAAGGCAGCAATAATCAAAAGTACTTGGTACTGGCTAAGAAATGGAGTGGTGGATAAGTGGAATAGGTTAGGCATGCAAGACACAGTAGTTAATAACTGTAGTACTCTACTGTTTGAAAAACCCGAAGACCCCAGCTTCTGGGATAAGAATGAATTATTTGACAAAAACTGCTGGGAAAAATGGAAAAGAGTATGGCAGAAACTAGGCATAGACCAAACCTTACACCATATCCCAAAATAAAGTCAAAATGGCTACATGATTTAGATATAAAGGCTGATACTATAAGCAAACTGGGAGAGCAAGGAATAGTTTACCTGTCAGATTTATGGAGAAGAAAAGAATTTATGACCAAACAAGACAAATGCAAAATGGATAATTTTGATTACATTAAATTGAAAAGTTTTTGCACAAACAAAGCCAATGCAACCAAGATTAGGAAGGAAGCAGAAAACTGGCACAGAATTTTTACAACTGGTGTCTCTGATAAGGGCTCATTTCTGAAGTATATAGAGAACTAAGTCAATTCTATAAGAATACAAGTCATTCCCCAATTGATAAATGATCAAAGGATATGAACAGGCAGTTCTCAGATGAAGAAATTAAAGCTATCTATAGTCATATGTAAAAATGTTCTAAATCACTATTGATTAGAGACATGCAAATCAAAACAACTCTGAGGCACCACATCATACCTATCAGATTGGCTAACATGAAAAAACAGGAAAATGATAAATGTTGGAGAAGATGTGGGGCAACTGTAACACTAGTGCATTGTTGGTGGAGTTGTGAACTGATCCAAACATTTTGAAGAGCAATTTGGAACTATGCCCACAGGGCTATAAAAATGTGCATACCCTTTACCCCAGCAATAGCACTTCTAGGGCTGTATCCCAGAGAGATCATAAAAATGGGAAATGTACGAAAATATTTAGAGCAGCTCTTTCTGTGGTGGCAAAGAATTGGAAATTCAGGCGATGCCCATCAATTGGGGAACGGCTGAGCAAGTTATGGTATATGAACGTAATGGAACATTATTGTGCTATGAGAAATGATGAGCAGGCAGACTTCAGAAAAACCTGGAAAGACTTGTATGGACTGATGCTGAGTGAAGTGAGCAGAACCAAGAGAACGTTGTACACAGTAACAGTCACACTATGTGATGACTAACTTTGATAGACTTAGCTCTTCTCAGCAATGCAAGGATCTAAGACATCTCCAAAAGTCTCATGATGAAAAATGCTATCCACACCCAGAGAAAAAACTATGGAGTTTGAATGCAGATTGAAGCATACTATTTACTCTTTTTTTCCTTCTGTTTTGTTTTGTTTCCTCTTTCTTGTGGTTCCTCCTATTGGTTCTAATTCTTCTTTACAACATGACTAATGTGAAAATATATTTAATAGGAATGGATATGTTGAGCCTATATCAGATTGCATGCATTCTTGAGAGGGAGGTGGGAATGAAGGAGGAGAAAATTTAAAACTCAAAAGCATGTGGAAGTGATTGTTGAAAACTAAAAATAAATTAATTTTTTAAAAAAGAGTCCTAGGGGGCAGCTAGGTGGCGCAGTGGATAGAGCACCGGCCCTGAAGTCAGGAGGACCTGAGTTCAAATCCGGCCTCAGACCAAACACTTGACACTTACTAGCTGTGTGACGAGTCACTTAACTCCAACTGAGTTAAAAAAAAAAAAAAAAAGAGTCTTAGACCAGGGAACCTTCATTTTTTTTGTATCCTGGATGCCCTGGGCAATCTGGTGAAGCCTAGGGACTCCTTCTCAGAATCATGGTTTTAAATTAAGAAGATAAAATAAATAGAATTACAAAGAAAATCAATTCCATTGAAATAAAGATGTACTTTTTTTTCCCATCTAAGTTTGTGGATTCCCTGAAATCTATCCACCACCCACTCAGAAGGGTCCATGAACCCTAACTTAAGAACTTCTGTCTTAGCTGCCTGAGGTCCTGAAGAAGTAAGGAAGAAAACAAATATTTATTAAGTGCCTACAATGTTCCAGGCACCTTACAAATATTATCTCAGTTGATCTTCACAATAACCCTGACAGGTAGATGCTTTTATTGACCTCATTTTACAATTGAGGAAACTGAGGCATATAGCAGTCAATTTGTCCAGGATCACACACCAAATAAGTGTCTCAGGCTGCATTTAAACTCAGATCTTCTCTACCCTGGGCCCAGCATTCTATTCACTGCTACCTAGCTGCCTCTAGCTGAGGGATTAGGTAACTCGCTTGTGGCACACAGGTAGTATATGTCAGAGTCAGGATCCGAATTCATGCCTTCCTGACTTCAAAGCCAGTCCTCTATCCACTATACCACAATGCTTCTCTTCAACTTGAAGAACTCTTCAACTAGAAAATGAGCCTAGAAAAATGACTACTATGGAGGCAGCTAGGTGGTGAAGTGCATAGAGCACTGGCCCTGAAGTCAGGAGGACCTGAGTTCAAATGTGGCCTCAGACCACTCACTAGCTGTGTGACCCTGGGCAAGTCACTTAATCCCAATTGCCTAAAAAACAAACAAACAAATGACTACTATGGTCTGGAAGGTGCTGAAACAGGAAGAAGGGAAAGGGGGGATGCTTGAAACAGATATCCAAAAAATGACAATTGCAGGGGTGTTGGGAAGGTCATTAAGGTTTGAATGGTATGACTACAACTGGTCTCTGAGAGAGATTCTGGAGAGAGAGAAGGGGACAGGCCTGGGACTGTGGTTCAGTGGTCAGGAAAATTTAGTAAGTGAAAACCCTGGTTCTGAGTACAAAAATCAGAGCAGTATGACAAATATTTAGTAAGACCCTACTGTGTGCAAAGGAACCTGGACTGGTTCCAGGACCCAGGAAACCTACACAAGGCAGTGAGGACTAAGGTCCAGGACTGGACACACTGGGTGGCTCAATCAATGTTTCCTGGCCTAGTGGACTGAATTCATCCTGATGAATCCGTTCTGTCACACTGGTCAGTCAGTCAATCAATAAACCTTAAGTGCCTACTTGATGCCAGGCCCTGTGCTAAGCTCTGAGAATACAAAAAGAGGCAGAAAACAGTTCCTGCCCTCGTGGAGCTCACAATCTAACGTTTATCCGGAGGGGCCTCTTCTCTGTCCTTTTGGTCACATCCTGGCCCCTGGCCCCTAGGGAGATAGTTTCTTCTTCTCCAAGTGCTGTTAAGAAGACAGGCTCTTCATAAAGAACTATGTATGTGTTTGGATGGGGGAGCAGAGCCCTCCACAGAAGTGTCTAAGAAAGCTGGACAGAGCTCAGGAGCTGGGGGCAGAGGCTCTAAGAGTTTGCAGCTTGTGAACCCTGAGACCCCAGAGACCCCCCCCCCAGCCCAACCTGTACCTGAGCAGGAATCCCCTCAGCAACATCTCCACCAAGTGGTCATACAGCCTTTGCCTGAAGCCCTCTAGTGATGGGGAGCTCAATACTTTGCCAAGCACCTGGTTCCATTTTTGTATTGTTTTAATTGTTGGGAATTGTTTTCTTTATATGGAGCTGAAATCTTGCCTTTCTGTTGCTTCTACCTACTGCCCCCAGTTTTGTCTTCCAGGGCCAAGTAGAGCAGATCTGATCTCTCTCTTCTATGTGATTTAATAATAATAATAATAATAATAATAATAATAATAATGACAATAACAGCTAGCAATTATATAGTGCTTTAAGGCTGGCAAAACACTTTACAAATATTTGATCTTCACAACAACCCTGGGGGGTAGGTGTTATTATTATTATCCCCATTTTACTGTGGAGGAAACTAAGACAGACAGAGGTTAAGTGATTTGCCCAAGGTCACTCTGAGGCTGGATTTGAACTCAGGTCTTCCTGAATCCAGGCCCAACACTGTGCCACCTAGTTTCCTCGACCTCCCATAAAACATCTTTTCTCTAGGCTAAATAAAGCCTCATCCTGCCCCCCACGAGTCCCCAAGTTGCCCAAGGTGAATCAAGAGGCCACCAGATTCCAGGATCAGGGTCTCATTCCTGCCTCTGGTTCGAGTCATTTCTGACCTAGGCTTGGCCAGCCTAGGTGCGTTACAGGCGAATAGAGGTGGGTCTGGACCTGGTGCCTATTTCGTTTAGGTATTAATGTACAGTATAGTGAATGAAAAACAAGTGTTGAGTCAGAAGAATTGAGTTTGAATGTGACTCTCCTATTTCCTGTGTAGCCTTGGAGAAATCATTCTCTGTGCTTCAGTTTCCTTATTTATAAAATAAAAGCACTAAGACTAAATGATATTCAAGGTTCTTCCACCTTCTAAATCCTAGGACACTATAGGTATGTTGGGGGTGGGGGAGGGGAGAGGGAAAGCCCTTCTTCATGAACTGGAGAGGGGGGGGAAGAGCTAGGGGTAAGACCAAGAAGTTGTGGTTTTAGTTACTGGGCCTGGAGGGGTTTCCCGATGCCCCATCTCCAAAATCTACCCAGCTACCTGATTTCCCACCTGCTAGCCTGATATTTGGTGCTCTGGACTCCTTTGTCCCCAACCCCTGCACTCTGCCATGCCCTGTGCCCCTGAACCTCTGGTCCCTCAGGCAGGTGTGCCCCCCCAGCCCTGGCGCCCCCCCCCAGCCCCGGCGCCCCCGAGCCTCTGGTCCCTCAGGCAGGTGGGCCCCCCCAGCCCTGGCGCCCCTGAGCCTATGGTCCCTCAGGCCGGTGGGCCCCCCCAGCCCCAGCCTCCTACCCACAGCCTCAGGAATGGGCCCCAACAGGGCCTGCTTGTACTTGGTTAGACTCTCATCGTCTTGGTCCAGCTGCTGGATCTCCTGCAGAGTCTTCTTCTCTGGAGCCTTGTAGTTCAAGTCCACCTCATCCAGGTCTTCCTCATGGGCAGCCCGGATGCCCTCCTTGTCCGCCATGAAATCTGTTTGGGAGAAGAAGAGGAAGACTGCCAGGCAGGGAGGAGAGACCCTGGGAGGACCATCAGATCTTGGCATTCAAGGCCTTCTGCATCCACAGCCCCTCCTACCTACCCAATCAACCCACAAGCATTTATCAAGTACCTACTACGTGCCAGGCACTGTGATGGGTGCAGGGGGACACAACACCAAAACTTGCTCTCAAGGAGTTTATATTCTAGCTCTCGCACATATGTAGGTATATGACAATAACTAGCACTTATGTGGTATTTCAAGGTTTGCAAAATGTTATCTCCTTTGATTCTTAAAATTTTGGGAGACAGATGCTACAATAATTCCTATTTTACAGAAGAGGAAACTGAGGCTGAGAAGTTAAGTAACTTGCCCTTTGTCATAGAGATAAGGAAATGTCTGAGGCAGCATTTGAACTCAGGACTTGTTGTCTCCAATGTCTAACACTCTAAGCACTGCCTCACTGCCTGTCTGCATGTGTGTATATGTATAAATATATATGTGTGTGTTTATATGGGTGTATATATATGTGTACATATATGTATACATACACACAAAATAATACAAGGTGATCTGGGGAGAGGGCACTAGCATCTGAGGGTGAGGGGGGAGCAGAAAGTTTTCTTGTAGAAGATGGCACCTCAAATGAGTGCCAGTGAGAGTCAACGAGGGCCTGAACCAAGGGTGGTGGAGAGAAGGGGGCAGTGGAGAGACAGAGCGATTAAATCTTCCACTGATCTCCAGCCTGATGTCACCTCAACATTCCCTGAGTTGTTTTCGCCTCCCTCGTTCTCCTGCCCTCTACTCTTTACTTCCGTCACACAGTTAACCTCTTTCAGAAAGCCTTCCCAGGTTAACACTGAGTGCCTCTCTTTCTCTAAACCAGGGGTGGGGAACCTGCAGCCTCAAGGCCAATGTGGCCCTCTAGGTCCTCAAGTGTGGCAAAGTGGGTCCCCAAGTCCTCAAAGGGATTTGTTCTGTGAAGTTCGGATTCATTCAAAGGGCCACACTTGAGGACCTAGAGGGCCACACGTGGCCTCGAGGCTGCAGGTTCCCCACCCCTGCAGTCTAAACTCCTATAAAGCCATCTCTTTTTAACCTTTCTGTAAAGTTCTCCTAAGCAGCTAGGGGGCGCAGTGGACAGAGTGCTGGTTTCCCAGTCAGGAAGACTCATCTTCCTGAGTTCAAATCTGACCTCAGACACTTACTGGCTATATGGTCCTGGGCAAGTCACTTAACCCTATTTACCTCAGTTTCCTCATCTGTAAAATGAGCTGGAGAAGGAAATGGCGAACGACTCCAGTATCTCTGCCAAGAAAACCCCAAATGGGGTCACAAAGAGTCGGACACTGAAAACAGCTGAACAACTTCTCCTCCCAAATGAACTGTGAACTCAAGGACCTTGCTGCGATGGAAAGAGCCTGGGCTAGGAAGTCAGAAGGCCTGACTGGGTGATTCTGGACAGCTCATTTCTCTTTGAGCCTGATGATTCTTATCTATAAAATGAGGAGACTGATTAGATCATATCCAAGGTCCCTCCCAGTTCTAACATTCTTTCTTTTAAGGTCCAATGTAATCGAATCTGACAGCATTTATTACCTGTCATCTTGGTGTTGTGGTTGCTGTTTGTCCCTAGTTCTCCTGAAGAGGACCATGACCTCGGGAAGGTGGTGCCCTGACATGCAAGTGAATTGGATTTAAGTGAGGGAGGGCTGTGCAAAGTCATCAGCCTCACTTTCTTTCAGGACGACTAGAGATGGCCCAGGATGCAGTGTAGAACCTTGGCCCTTTCAAGCTAAGGCCTTTAACAGCTCTCAGTTTGACTAAAGCAACCATTTAGTGATTAAGGCTCAGTAAGTAATGAGGTAGAGAATGGCCTCTTTACCTAGTAAAAAAATTTTTAAATAATAAAAATTTGATCTGGGAGGGAAAGACCATCAGGATTTCTGGCCAGAATGTAAAGATAGATCCCTGTGCTAAGTAATGAGGACATGAAGAAAAAAGGAAAAACTGTACCTGCCCTCAAGGAGCTTAAATTCTCCTGGAAGTGGTGGTAGATACAACATGTGAAAAAGTATAAAGGGCAGCTAGGTGGTGCAGAGGATAGAGCTCTGGCCTTGGAGTCAGGAGGACTTGAGTTCAAATCCGGCCTCAGACACTTGATACTTACTAGCTGTGTGACCCTGGGCAAGTCACTTAAACCCAATTGCCTCACAGCAAAAAAAAAAAAAAAAAAAAAAAAAAAAGTGATACACATACACACATGTGTGTGTGTGTGTATATATATATATATATATATATATATATATTTTTTTTTAAGACTGGGTATCCTCATCATACAGGAGCATGAGCTCAATCCCACTACTGATTGGCACAGGAATGTTGGCTTGCTCCATTTCTGACCTGGACTAGTTGGCAACCCGGTGCCCCACTCCCCTTCCTAGGAGCTCCACCATATTGATGAGCTTAGTATGGACTAAAGATCAGCATAAATCACTCTAGCTCAGAACTCCTGAGCTCAAGAGATCCTTCCTGGTAGCCAAGATTACAAGCACCTACCTATCACCATGCCTGGTCATACATGACAATTTGAGGAAGAGGGATTGAAGACCAGCTCCATCATTCTTTGTTCTAAGGTGCCTCCCAGCTGTGACATTTCATGTTGGCTGTGACTGTAGCCATTCATACAGCCAGCATTTACCCAGCTCCTCCTATGTGCCAGGGATCCCAGGAGCACAGGGCTGGGCACATGGTAAGTCCTCAAAGAGAATGATCCTCATCATCCCAGAGATGCAGCTGGCCTAATGGAGGGAGAGGAGACTAGCAAAGGCTAATCTCCCACGATATCGCCTATCAAAATAAATTCCAGGCTTCTAAGTCATTCCCTTCAGAAATTCATAGATTCAGCCCTGAAAGGGACATCAATGGTCATCTCATCCAACGTTCATTTTACGGATGAAGATACAGAGGCTTCAGGAGGTTAAATGACTTGGCAGATGTCCCATTATAAGCATCAGAAGCAGGATTTGAACCCAGGTCCTTTGACTCAAAAACCACTGCAATTGCCATTGTTCCACCCTTTCCAAGGACCAGGAAAGGGAAGACAATGCTTCTCATAGGATCATGATAAATACTTGATATGGTAAGGTCAAGAGCTAAGTGATCCAGAGGTCTGTAAAATGAAGGAAAAGATTCATTCTCAGGCAGCTGAGTGGTGTAGTGGATAGAATGCTGTACTTCCAAAGAGAAAGACCAGAGTTTAAATCCTGCCTCAGATACTAATTGTGTTACCCTGGATAAGTCACTTAATCTCTGTCAACTTCAGTCGCCTCTGAGATTATCTCCAAATTATTCGGAAGGAGCTTAATAAATGCTTGTTGACTTAATTGCAAAGTGGGGATAGTAATAGCACCTATTTCACAGGATTGTTGTGAGGATAAAATGAGATAATATATGGAAAGAGCTTTGCAAAAATTAAAGGGCTATATTAATGCTAGCTATTTTTATTATGAGCCTTAACCTCTGTCCTGAAAAAAGAGCAAGTGATTATTCTGATGTTTTGGGAGGAAGAATTCCCAGTTGTAGGGACCCTCTAGCCACCTTTCCCTCAGCCTCCAGTCTACATATCCCTTCCCCAATAACTCCCACCCTCGGCCTCGTTTGGCATCTGGCCCAGACTCTTGGGTCTCAGAAACAGAGGAAGGGCTTCCTGGGGCAAGAGAGCCCTTATCTCCTCTTTAGTACACACACACACACACACACACACACAGACACACACACACACACACACACACAGACACACACACAGACACACACACAGACACACACACACACACACACACACACACACACCCCCGACTACTTCCTCAACCTCAATCCCTCCCCAGCCTAGGCCCCAAGGAAAGCAGGACAACACAGTAAGAGAACTAGTTCTAAAGTTAGAAGACTTAGGTTCACTTTCCACCCCTGACAATTATTCTCTGTGTGACCTTGGACAAGTCCTATAACCTCCTTAGGCCTAATGTTCCTCATCCCTAAAATAAGGTGATTGTATTAATGTACTGTTAGTGGAGCTGTGAACTGATCCAGTCAATGATGGAAATCAATTTGGAGCTATGCCCAAAAAGTCATTAAACTTTGCATATCCTCTGACCCAATAATGTCACTACCAGACCTCTACCCTCCAAAGAGATCAAACAAAGAGGAAAATATACAAAAACATTGACAGCGGCCCTTTTCTTTATAGTGGCAAAGAAGTGGAACATAAAGGGGTGCCTATTAATTGGGGAATTACTGAACAAATTATGGGATATGAATATAACGGAATACTATTGTGCTGTATGAAAGGATGAAGGGGATAGTTTCAGAAAAACCTGGGAAGACGTATATGAACTGATACAGAGTGAAGTGAGCAGATCCGAGAACAACGTATACAGTAACAACAACATTGTAAAGATAAACAACTTTGAAAGACTTAACTAATAATAAGAATTAAGAATACTGATTAGTGGGGCAGCTAGATGGTGCAGTGGATAGAGCACCAGCCCTCAATTCAGGAGGACCTGAATTCAAATGCGACCTCAGACACATAACACTAGCTGTGTGACCCTGGACAAGTCACTTAACCCCATTGCCTAGCCAAAAAAAAAAAGAATACTGATTAGCATAATGACCACTCACAGTGACGAAAAATGCTATGAACCTCCTGACAGAGGCTCAAGATGCAGAATGAGGTGTACATTTTGGCTTATGGCCAATGCAGGAATTTGTTTTTCTTGACTATAGGTATTTGTTAGAAGTGTTTTGTTATTCTTTTTCCAAACATCCAGGGAATAGTGCCCCTTAGTCATCAGCTTCTTGATGCTATCCATAGTCCAATGACAGAGAAAATAAATCTTAGTTAATTGAAATATATATATACATATATATATATATATATATACACAGAATTTTTTTAAAATGTCCATGTTAGTCATATTGTGAAAGAAAACACAAACAAAAAGAATCAAGAAAAATAAAGAGAGTAAAGAAAAAGTATGCTTCAATCTACATTCAGACTTTTCTAAGTTTTTTCTCTGGAGATGGATAGCATTTTTTCATCCTAAGTCCTTCAGAATTGTCTTGGATCATTGCATTGCTGAGAATTGCTAAGTCATTCACAGTTGATCATCATACAATATTGCTGTTACTGTGTACAATGTTCTCCTGGTTCTACTCATTTCACTTTGCATCAGTTCATGTAAGTCTTTCCAGGTTTTTCTGAAAGCAACCTGCTCATTATTTCTTATAGCACAATAATATGCCATACCAATCATATACCACAACTTGTTCAACCATTCCACAATTGATGGGCATCTCCTCCATTTTCAATTCTTAGCCACCATAAAAAGAGCTGCTATAAATATTTTTTGTACACTTAAGTCCTTTTCTTTTGATCTCTTTGGGATACAGACCTAAGGGCAATATAGCTGGGTCAATGGGTATGCATGGTTTTATAGCCCTTTGAGCATAGTTCCAGGTTGTTCTCCAGAATGGTTAGGCCAGTTCATGACTTCAAAACATATATATATATATATATATTTAAAGTAAGGTGGTTGGCCCAGATGGCTTCTGAGTTTCCTTTCATCTGTAGATCAATAATCCTATGTTTTTCTCAGCCTCCCCATAAGAGGAAGGAGTATGGTAGAAAGACTGGGAGTTGACACCTCAGTTCTAGTCTTGGCTGTGCTGCAAAATCATGTGTGACCTTCAGCAAATGACTTCAAATGGGGCAGTTGGGCTAGATGGCCCTTTCCATTCTAGGATATGTAAAGATGGCATAGAATGAAGGAAGTCTTCATTTTCCCAAATATTCTTTCAATAATCCATTCATTTTATTGAGAACTTTACTAAACACCATTCAATTAGATTGTTAGTTCCCAGTGGGCAAAAACTAAAGAAGAAGCGTGATCTTGTCAGTTCCAGATTAGCCAAGAACTAGTATCAAGGCAAGCAGAAACTCCTCTGTTCCTAGCACTGGGAACAAAGTGAGAAGGGGAAGGACCCTGAAATTCACCTGTCCAAAGCAGAGAAGGACCTAGATGCAGATCTAGGGCCCTCTACAGACCCCAAGCATAACCCCAGCCTCTGTTCATAAGATGCTACTTTCTGGCATGTGACACTATCTAGGGGTTTCCCCAGATGCCAGTGAGATGTGTTTTGGAGGGAGGAAATTGTTGAGGGGAACCCTGTGCCCTTCCTCTTGGGGCTAACCAGGCCCAGACCCAACCACAGCAGAATTTTAGGGAGAGGGGACTAGGGGTGGGAAAGGGGAGACAATCCTAACGGCTGTCACGGTTGTCTTATCACTTTCTCAAATTTAAATTCAGAAACATTTATTATGTTTTTATTACCATGTCAGGCACTGCACTAGACACTGGGAACTGATACAAAGATAAAAACCAAAAACAGTACCTACCCTCAAGGAGCTTAAATTCTACTGGGTGAAAACCACATATACACAGACAATTTGAAATATATGCAAAGTAAATACAAAGTATCAGAGAAGCCGTTGTTGTTGTTTGCCCTTCGTTCTTGAAGAGGACGACGATGACCTCAGGAAGGTAATACTATGACTTGAGAATGAATTGGATTTAAGTGAGGGAGGGCTGTGCAAAATCACCAGCCTCACTTTCACCTCTGGAGCTGTCTGGGTCCAGTGGCAAGATATAGATCTGGATGACTGGAGGTGGCCACCATTAGAGGAGCCGCATTAGTAGGGCTGGGGGAGTGGTAGGGATTGGGGAAAGTCTGGCACTTGCATTGAGCCTTGAAGGATGCTAGGGATTCCTAGAGGCAGAGATGAGGAAGGTGAGCTTTCCAGGCATGGAGACAGCCTGTGCAAGGCATGGAGGTGAAAGATGAATGTCACCCACGGGATGCAGTTAGTAGGTCAGTTTGACTGGAATGTAGGGGAGTGATGCGAAATGTTTGGAAAGAGAGGTTGGAACCAGATTATGAAAAACTATTTTAAATTCATTTAGTCAGCAAGCATTTAGTAGGCATCTACTAGGTGCCAAGCACTGTGCTAAGTGATAAAATATATAAAAAGAAAGGTAAAAGACAGTCCTAGTTCTCAAGAAGGTCCTAGTCTAATGGGGAAGCAACATACAAACAGCTATGTACAAATAAGCTATATACAGGAGAAACAGGAAATCATTAACAGAAGGAAGTCACTAGAATTAAGAGGGACTGGGGAAGGTGAGATTTTTGCTGGGACTTGAAGGAAGCCAGGGAGGCCAGAACACAGAGATGATGAGGAAGAACCAGACATGGCAGACAGTGAAATGCGTCCACTGGGAATGATGACAGGGCAGCCAGTTTCACTGGATCACAAGAGTACACGGCAGGGAGGAAGACATAAGAGGGGAAAGGTAACAAGGGGCCAAGTTGTGAAGGGCTGTGAACTCCCAACAGAGACTTTTGTATTTGATTCTAGAGGTGATAGGGAGCCAGTGGAATTTACTGACTAGGAGGTGACTGATCAGACCTGACTTAAAGAAGATCCATTTGATGGTTGAATGGAGGATGGGGGGAGTGGGGAAAGACTCGAGGTAGACCAACCACAAGCTATTACAGTAGTCCAGGCATGAGGTGAGGAGGGCCCATATCTCCTCCAGATGTGAGAAGGGGCTGTATGCAAATGCCAAATATTATTTATACTACAGGAAACTTGATGCCACAGAAATTTTTTGAACAGGGGAATGATTTGGTCAGAAACAAAGGGCGTTGATCCAGTGTTGTGGCTGCAAACAATTTCAATTTTCTGAATGACATTTCCACCAGAAAAACTAAGGGGTAATGGAATTAGTAAATCATCTTCCACATGAAGCTTTTTTTGATCCACAGAGTTAGCTGCTAACTGCATCCTGCCTCCCCCCTCGGAATTATCTTGTATATAATGACATGTATATGTCGTCTCCTCCAATAAAACCTAAGGGAGGACCGTTTCCTTTTTGTCCCTATATCTTTAGGCCCTAACACACGACTAGGCACACAAGTGCTTAATAAATGCTTGTTGATTGATGGGCTTGGGCTCACTCTACACTATAGAGAACTGAATTGGGAGTCGATCTCCCTACCCTCTCTCCCCAGATCCTAAGGTGGATATCTGGAGCTGCTGATTCTGAAGTCTTGGAGTTTAGGCCAGTCAGATTCCCACACTGCCCCCATCCCCTCCATTATTCCAGACTTCTCTTTTCCCAGAAGAGGACAAATTTTGGGGTCTCACCTCTTCTCTCCCCACCCCAACCAATCCTCTCAGTCACAATGGAGCACCTGCTCTCTCTAGTAGGGGCTGCCCAGATGTGTGGCCTGGGGAAGCCCTGAACTATTTTCCCACAATGTCCTAGTGCAACAGACTGACACGTCCTCTCACAGTGGCTAGTCCTGGCACATGGCCCCCTCTTTACTTCTGTCTCTCAGCAGAAAACCCTTCTACTTTTTCAAGGGTCAGCTCAGAAGCTGTAAATTTTTCCCTGCTCCTCCCAGCTAACGCTGCTCTCTTTCCCTCTCCAAATAGTTATCTTTCCTTTTCATCCATCATCTCTTACATCACAGCAACCCACCTCCACCCCAACTCCCGCTTCTCCTTGGGATAATATAACCTCTTTGAGGGCAAACACTGGCATTGTTTTTGTATCCCCAGCCCCTGGCATGGTACCTTTCACTTGGTAGTGACTTATTAAATGACTATTAAATTGAATTGAGCCCTTTCCCACAGTGCTTTGGGGACTGTCTCTTTCCAGTCTCTGAGCTCACTTCCTGTAGTTCTGGGGCAAAGGACTGATGCGACTGTTCTGTCCTGGACTCTTCTCTTTCTCTGTCTCAGTCTCTCTTTCTGTCTTTGTCTCCTCTTTACGTCTCTGTCTCTCTCTCCCTCCCTCCCTCCCTCTCTTCCTCTCTGTCTGTCACTCTCCTCTCTGTCTGTTTCTTTCTCTCTCTCCCCATTTCCCTCTTTCTGACTCCCTCTCTGTGTCTGTCTGTCTCCGTCTCTCTAACTCATCAACTCCCAGGGGTTCAATTATCATCTCTATGTAGGTGACTCCCAGTCTATACACATACAGCCAAGCCTTAATCTCTCTCCTGAGCTCCAGTCCCAAATCACCAACTGTCTTCTGGGCATCTACACCTGGATATCCCCTTGGTATCTCCAACTAATTATGTTGAAAACTGAACTCAGATTAAATGAGGATAAAACCCCTGGCCTTATTATCTTCCCCCTTAAGACCATCCCTCCTCCAAAGTTCCCTATTTTTGTTGAGGGCCACCCTCAACATTCTTCTGCCAGCCAGGTTCATTACCTTAAGAGTTAGCTTCACTTTAACTTTTCCCTCGCCCTCATACTCAGTCGGTTGCCAAGTCTGGTTAATTCCACCTCCACAACATCTCCTGAATCTGCTTCCTCCTTTCCACTTGGCCTCTAGTCCTAAGAGGCTCTTCTCAGATCCTCGTTAATTCTCATCTAACCTATTGCAAAAGTCTCCAGAATGATCTTCCTGCTTCCAGCCTCCCTCTTCTATCCATCTTCCAAGTGGTGGTCAAATTGATACTACTATAACACAGATCTAACCATGTCACTCCCCTACTCTAGAATCTTCAGTGGCTCCCTATTGCCTCTAGGATAAAATACAAAATACTTGGCTTGACATTTACAACCTCTACTACTGGCTTCCTACTTACCTTTCCAGGGTGATTTTACTCCACCCTTTCCAACTCTTTGTTCCATACAAAGTGGTCCACAAGCTGTTCCCCATACATGTTATTCCATGCTCAGTCTTCCTTTGCACACACCCCACCCCCAAGCCTCCAATTCTTCCCCTTCTTACCTCTACCTCCTAAAATCCTGGCTTCCTTCAAGTCTCCCCTCAAGTACTACTTCCTATACAGGGCTTTCTGGATCCCTCAGTGATTAAGTGTTCTTTCCCTCCTAAAATTACTTTGTATATAACTTTATCTGTGCACATATTGCGATCCCCCCCCTCTCCTTGAAAGCTGGGAATGTTTTATTTTTGTCTTTGTACCCCCAGTGCCTAGCATAAAAGGAGGACATAATACACACGGTTATTGAGTTGCATGGAATTCCCATAGTGCTCCAGGGCCCCTTCTCATAGTGACCTAAGACCAAGGTTCTTCTTCAGTCCTATTCCTCCAATGCTCAAGGACCTTGGGTCGAGGTATCTCCACGATGGTTTAGTTCATCTTCTCTCCCAGCCCCCAGCCCCATCCCGGTGACCACAGAGTTCCAGGGAGACACCTCTGTCTTTGCTTTGCTCTTAGGCACCATGGATAGTGGGCTCTGGGTGGGTCCCTAAGAGGGAGGCTCTCACAGAGTGACAGTCCTGTTTTCCTTCCAAATACACAAATACTAACAGTCTTCCTCCTCCCTCACTAATATAGTAGACTCAAGTTTTCAATGCCGACCCAACCCCAATAGAGATCCCTTCTCTACACAGAAATAAGTACCAATACAGAAATAGAACAGCCCCTTCCCTAAACAGATCCTCCTCTCTCCTAAATGAAATTCCCCCTCCTATCATCACCACCTTGTCCCTCCTCAACCCTCACCCCAGCTCCCATCTCCCTCAAACCCTTCTGTCCTAGACAGGCCCCACTCTTGCCTTCTCCCCCACACTTCCTTTCCAAACCCCCATCTGTGGATAGCCTTGCTTCGCCTGAGCCAGAAGGCTCAGGGAGGAGGGGTTCTCTTTAGCAGTTTCTTGGTCCTTCTCTTACCCAAGGGAATGAATGCAGACAGCTCCCAGGCCAGAGGGGTTGGTGAGAGCCTCACCTGCTGCTCCCAGCTCTCCCATGGGTATTTCAAGAGGGATGGGAAAGAATGAGACCCTCTGCACTCTTCCCTCCATACCCCATCCATTGCCACAAGTCAGCCCCCATTTCAACCCAACCCTGCTTTACAAGAGAGCCTCGCCCTAGGAAGACCAGATCCCAGTGCCTGGAAGGTACTGAAGGCTGGGCTGCTGATGACTCGGGCGGGCACCTCTCCAAAGTTACCATGGGGAGGGGGAGGGCTGGCAGGGCCCCGGAGGTACTAAGCTAGACTGTGTCAGCACCTCGAGAGTCCTCACCTCACCTTTCCTACATTCTTCTTTCATGTCTCCCGGCCTGGGAATCTTCCTAGTCCCCCTCCTCAGGTGCACCCCTTCCATGTTCCCCAGCACAGGTGTTCCCCAGTGTTCATCACCCCTGGCCATGGCATTTGTCCAGATGCCACCTTCCAAGTCCTCTGGCATGGGTGTAGTCTTCCAGTGTTCCCACCCCAAGTCCCCTTGCATGGGTGTCTCCCAGTGTGAGCCCCCTTTCCATGCCCCTGCCATGGGTGTCTCCCAATGTCCTCCGCCTCCAAGCATGGGTGTCTCCCCGTGTCTTCTCCCTCTAAGATTCTTGCATGGGTGTTTCCCCATTTCCTCCCCCTCCAAACCCCTGGCATGTGTGTCTTCCCCAGTGCTCCCAGCCCTTAAAGTCCCCAGCCTTGCCCCAGCCTCGGGCCTCAGGCGCTCACCTCTGGCGCACACCGTCAGCCACAGGAGCTCAAGCACTTGCGCCCCCAGCTCGCACATATCCAAGCCCAGCATGGTGCCGGCTCCCGGGGCCCCCGCCCGCCTGCCGGCCGCTCCCTCTCCGCCGCCGCCGCCTCCTCCTCCTCCTCCTCCTCCTCAGAAGCAGCAGCAGCAGCAGGAGCGGCAGCAGGGGAGGCCCATGGACCGACCCTTGGCTCTGTCTGCCCGGCCGGCGCTGAAGCCTGAGACGCTGAGCTCTGAGCTCACAGCTCTAAGCTCGGAGGAACCGCTGCTGCTGCCGCTGCCGCCTCCGGTCCCCTCCCCGTCCCCCCCGCCCCTCCCCAGCCCCATCCTTCATTATCGGCCAGACTGCAGTGAGCTCATCACAGCGCCCCCCGCATACCAACCACAGTGGGCCTGGCGCAGCCACACACACACACACGCACACACACGCACGCACACACACACACACACACACACACACACACGCGCGCGCGCGCGCGCGCGCGCGCACATACACAGGGCGGGGTGCAGCCCGGGGATTCCCCCTCCCTCCCCAGCCCCAGCCTCCTTTCCAAGCCCTGCAGGCTCAGGGTGGGGGTGGAGGTGGGTGTTCCAAACAATTACAGGGGCGTGGGGCGTGTGTCCGTACTGATGTCCCTAGTGAATCTGTGCCAGATTGTGTTTCTTATGATTCCGGGGTTACCACTGGTGCGTCTGTGGGTGTGTCCTCATGTGTCTATCTGTGGCGGTGTCCTGGTTTGCCTGGGTCAGTGTGTATGCAATGCAGCGTACGTCGGTGACTATCACTAGTGTGTCTGTCAGAGTGTGTGTGTGTATGTGTGTGTGTGTGTGTGTGTGTCAATGTCATCAAGGTGTCTGTCATTCAGGAATGAAAGACCTGGATTCGTGCGTATGTAGGTGGGGGTGGCGAAGGATTGGAGGGGAAGGTGAAGAGCATTGTTGCTCTGGCTCTAGGTAAAGCCCAGGGGTCCCCTCAGTCTCCTGGGTGTCTGCGCCCTTCCCCAGGGCCCCCGTAGAGGCAGCCTTCAGCAGCTGGGGCCCCACACCTGTGTCCCACTCCCCTCTTCCCTGAGCTGTCCCAGGGGCCTGTACCTATTGTCTAGGTGAAGGGCCTACCCAAGGGTTGGCCTTTTTTGCAGAATCTCCCCCACATCCTTCACTGTGCTTGGAGTCTCTTCTCTTTGTGCCCCAAGCCCACTCTCCCAAGGGCGGGGTCCCCTTCAGCGGTGGCCTTCAAAGTCCAGAAACCTTTGAAGTATTTGGGTCAACAAGCCAGGGATGGGGTTCCAGAGCGCCTGGCTCAGAAAGTTAATGCTTTCCTCTTTCCCACTTTAGTCTTAGCTCAACCAGAATAATAACCACTAACTTTTATATAACAACTTAAGGTTTGCGAAGCCCTTGACATAATTACCTTATTTAATTTTCACCACAACCCTGTGAAGTAGGTACTGCTATTATCCCCCCTTTTACAGATGAGAAAACTGAGGCACAATGAAGTTAATCAACTTGCCTAAGGTCGTGCCTGAAATAGTAATCAACCCAGGGCTTTCTGACTTCAAGGCCAGTGCTTTAGCCACTCCATCTGCAAGTATTTATTAAGTACCTACTATGTGCCGGGCACTGTGTTAGGTAGGTTCTGGGGATACATTGCCAAAAATGGAAGAGTTTCTGTCCTTAATGAGCTTACATTGTGTCTACTAGTGGCCTCTTCCTCTTCTAAATGCCTATGGTACTACGTTCTTTCCTTTTTAATCCATCTTTTTCTCTCCTTCAACAAAGCAAATCAACATCCATTTACTAAACATCTGCTTTCTCTTCTCTGCTGCCCTTCCTTTCTTCTACACCTTCTCCCTTCCTTCCTTCTCCTTTCCCTGCTTCCTATTTCCCTCATGTGTTTCCTCACCTTCTTTTCCTCTCTATCAGACTTCCTGTCCTCATACTTCTTTCCCTCATTTCGGTCTCCTCAGGCTCCTCCCCCCATGCTGCACCCTTTCTATTCCTTCCTTCATTCTCTCTCTTCTCCCTTTCCCCATTATACTTTAACTCTATCATTCCTCCCTCCCTTTTCTCACTCCTGCTCCTACCTCTAAGAGGTTGGAGACCTCAGATCCAAGGCCCCCTAAGAAGGTCAACTATGGGTCCCCAAATTCTCATCCCTTGGATGGGAGCCCCCCAAAACTGAGCGAAATGTGGTATGGCACCAAAAAAGCATGAGACATGGTATTCACACCCACCTGAGTTTCAATCCCAGCTCGGCCACTGTGGGACTTGGGTCAAATAACTCCCTCTTTCAGATCTTCAATTTCCACATTAGTAAAAAGTGGGCGAGGAGAGAGCTTGTCCTTTCTAACTGTAACATGCAGTGGAATCAGAATCCCTCACCACCCCTAATCTCCACACATCCCCATAGAGCCGGAGGAGGACTTTATCCGGTGTCAACACTCCCATTCAAAAGATCAAAAAAGCAAGCTCCATCGACTGAAAGGTCCCCTTGATGGCACTGGGCCACCCAAAGCTAAGAACCACTATGCAGCTATTTTCCAGATCTCTATTTCCAGCCTGACCTCTTTCCTAAGATCCAGAACCACATCACAGACTGAATTCCGAACTGCAGGATGGTAGCCCTTCAAACTCAGCAATGCCAAACCCATCATTCTTTCCCCCTCCAACCTTCCCCTCTTCCTGACTTCCCTACCTCTCTTGAAGGCACCATCCACCCTCCTAGTCCCCCAAGACTGGAGTTTCAGAGTCACTTTTCTCCCTCCCCTCTCCCTCACCCTCTGTATCCAGTCAAAGTCCTAGTGTATGTATCTTCCCTCATCTCCACTCAAATGGCCATTCCCCTACCTCAGATCCTCAGTACCTCTGGCCTATCCCATAACAGCTATCTAGTAAAATAGCTTCCTCGTTGGCCAGCTTGTCTACTGTCTATTCCAGGGGTTGGGAACCTGCGGCCTCAAGGCCACACTTGGCTCTTTAGGTCCTCAAGTGAGGCTCTTTGATTGAATCCAAACCTCACAGACAAATCCCCTCGATGAAAAGGCCACACCCAAGCATCTAGAAGGCCACGTGTGGCCTTGAGGCTGCAGGTTCCCCACCCAATTCCTTCTCCATTTTACTATAGGATCCCAGATCTATAGCTGAAGCTGGAAAGGATCCCTGGTCCTTACACATTCCTGTCTCCCTATTACCCTAGTTTAGGATCAAATAGAAAACCCACTGTTTGGCTTTTAAAGCTCTCCATAGTTTCATCCCTTCCTATCCTTCCTCCAGTCTTCTTCCACCTTAATCCCCTCCACATCCTGTAACACTGGCCTTCTGGTCATTCCTCACATAGGGCACTCCATCTTCAGACACTGGGCATTAGCACTGGCTGTGCCCCATGTCTGGAACTCCCTCCACTTCATCTCTGCCTTCCGGCTTCCTTCAAATCTCAACTTAAATCCCACCTTCTGCAGGAAGGCTTTCCTAGTCCTCCTTAATCCTGGTGCCTTCCCTCTGAGATCACCTCTACTTTATCCTGTCTATACCTTGTTTGTATATAGGTGTTTGCCTGTTGTCTCCTCCATTAGACTGTGAGCTGCCTGAGAGCAGAAACTGTCTTTTACCTTTCTTTGTATCCCGATTGCTAAGCACAATGCCTTGGCACATAGCAGACAATAAATCCTTGGTGACTTGACCTCACGTGTGCAAAGTTATTACTAGGATTTTTTGCACCCATGGCAAGTACTACAAACCATGCCCAGAATGCAAACCACTTCATGGTGGGGATGTCAACTTGAGGCTGAGGCTCAGGAAAATAGAGATGGGGCAAGGAGAAGAGAGGCTCTCAACCTAGGCACCAACAAGTAGCTTTCTATTTTAACTAATTATCCCTGCTAACAAGGTATTGTGCTGTTTCTCTTTCAGCAAGGGTTGGCAGACCCCCCCCCACTAAATTCCAGAAGCCTTTGTCAAAGCCTCTAGTGCACACCCTAGTTATTGCTGTACATAAGGGGTGAGGGGAGAGGTAGTCTCCAGTGTGAGCCCCTGAGTCAGGGCAAGGGTAGTTCCAGGCTTTGGGTTTGAGGTCTCCAGGCTTTATAGGCTCTTTTACAGGGCTGCAGCCTTAGAGCTAAAAGGGTTCTGGAATTCAACCCCCTCTTTTTTCAGATGAGGAATGGTGATTAAGTGTCTCTTACGAGCCAATCACAGTGCTAATAGATGGGGATACAAAGAAAGGCAAAAAAAAAAATTGTGATCATCTTTTGTATAACTGGCATTTGGTAGGAAGAAGTCAAGACTTTGGATATAAACTTGGGCTGCCCTTTCCCCTTGTTTGGGCCCTGATTGGCTCAGAGTCAATGTAAATACCAATTGTTTCTGTTTTGGCCACAAACCCTAAGGGTCTTCCCTTCCCAGATTTATTTACTTTTTTTAAACTAGGTAAAGAGGCCATTCTCTGCCTCACTTCTTACCTAGCCTTAATCACTGAATGGGTGCTGCCTCAGTCAAACTGAGACTTGTTAAAGCCCTTAGCTTACAATGGGTCCTGATCTATATCTTGCCACTGGACCCAGACGGCTCCAGAGGAGGTGAGGCTGGTGACTTTGCAGAGCCCTTTCTCACTTAAATCCACACTTTCATCTCATGGCATCACCTCCCTGATGTCATGGTCCTCTTTGAGAAAGGACAGACAACAAGAATGACAACAGCCTTCCAGTTCTACCTCTTGCCTCCTTTCCCCCACTGCCTACCATCCCTTCCATCACTGCCACCATGCTGGGGCCTCTCCTCCTCTCCTTACTTTTGAGAGGTAGTTCAGCATAACGCAAAGATGACTGGCCTTGGAGGTCAGAGACCTGGGTTCTACTTCTGACTGCAATACTGAGTCATTGTATGAATTTAGACAAGGAGCTCCACTGCTAAACCTCAATTTCCTCATCTGTAAAACACGAGCGATAATATTGATATTAGCTATTTCCTATGGTATATTGTGAGGAAAACAAAACTAACTACAAGAACTTGAGTTGGAGGCCTAGACGCTGGGGCCAGGACTGGGGTATGGGTGTGGGAAGCTCAGGGCAGGGCACGGCGCCCTTGGTAGCTGCTTGGGGAAGGTGCTCTAGCCAGGGGAATCCAAGCCCAGGAGGGAGAGTCGTTAGGTCCCGTTTCCTGTATGACACAGCCCCTCCCAATGACTCAGAGGCTTTGGAATGTGTGAGGAGGGGCCAGGCTTGGAAGTGGTGGGGGAGGGAGGTGTCTCATACTTGTAGCCAGTGACCTGAGACCTGGATTGGAAGCCAGAGGCAAGGCAAGGAGAAGTGAGATCTCTCCAGGTCCCTCCCAGCCCCCAAACTTAGGCCATCCAGATCAGCAATTCACCCAATATGGGTTTTTGTGGGGTTGGATATGACGAGGTGAGGAGAAAAATGAGGTGAAGGGAGGTGGAGGAAGAGTGGGGGGGAAGAAGAGGAGAGGAGGGAGATGGGCAGAAGGAGGAGGAAAATGGAGGACGATAATTCAGCCCTACAAAGAGGCCACCAGTCACTAGACAAACCCAACTCTGAGGGGGAGGGTGTAAGACAGAGAATGCATTCAGCATCTTTATGCTCTGTTGCCTGATTTTTCCTCAGGGCTCAGCCTAATTTCTTTAATGCTCCTGTGGGTGGGTAATTCCAGTGGTTCCTGTAATCAGCCACCAAGAGGAGGAGTACCCCCAGAGAACTGTCTCTGAGTTCTTATGCATACTAGATTGCTGAGTTAGGGGTAGGGGTGGGATGGATAATAGGAAAGGGGGAGAAATAGAATAAGTAGGGAAAGGTGGACAACAAAAATCCACAGATATTCTGAAATAGTTATTTCAACTCATAGTTTCTCTGTCCTCCCCACCCAGCTTTTAACCAGAGAGAACTGGTCACAAGAAACCAAGCCCAAATTCTGGTTTTCCTCTGGAAATGGACCCCAAACATAGGAGATGAAGAGTAGGAGGTACAGTAACCATAGGTTCTGCATAACTCAGAATCTGTTTTAAGACCTGGAGGCCTGGAGGCTGCATCATGGAGGTGAGCTGGCCGCCTCAGTCCTTCCTGGTGTCACAGAATGCCTATAAATACCGCACACACTGGGACATGCTAAAGAAGTTTTAATTGTACCTGAATAAATTTAGTCTCTGCACATCAGATAAACTCAAGCACATCTAATTATAACCTAACACCACCCATGGATGATGGAGCCTAGACTGGGGAGGAGATGGGTCTGGGGTTAATATGAGAAAGAAAGACCAGCCATCACTCACCCACCAACTGATTATAATGGAACAACCCACATGGCTATGAGCTTGTTAGTTTAAGGTCTTATGAGATAGGAAAGACAAATGTTTTTATCCCCAGCTTATGGATGAAGAAACTGAGGCTCAGAGACATTAAATAACTCACCCAAGGTCACACAGCTAGTAGACCAAGTGGTAGACCAAGAACCTCAGGGATTTGAATGGAAGGTGTCTGACTCCTAGTGCATACTTTTTCTGCTCTGCCATATTAGATAAGCTGAGTCATTAGAACTCCCTCCCTCTTGCAGATATGTTCAAGCATCTACAATAATAAGGAATGGCATGGCATGCCTGTGTCATCCACCCCCATTTGGAGGGACCTTGGAGTACCTGCAAGTAAGCAGTTCCATGTACATATGTAAGTATACACACATGGGTATACAACTGAGGCATACGGATGCACGTACAGATGCAAGATGCATGGATACACTCAGACATGCACAGATCCACAGTCATGAATGTGCAATTTCGTATGTATATGTGTGTGCATGTGTATGTGTATATGTATGTCTTTCCTGTTTTTTAAATTAGGTGGGCCAGTGGATAGAGCACTGGGCCTGGAGACAGGAAGACCTGAGTTCAAATTTAGCCTCAGATGCTTACTAGTTGTATGACCTTGGGCAGGTACTTTAATCTCTGTTTGCCTCTGTTTACTTAACCGTAAAATGGGGATAATAATAACACCTACTTCTCAGGATTGTTGCACAGATCAAATGAGATAATATTTGTAAAGTGTCAGGCACAATGCCTGACACTCAGGGTTTAAAAAATTCTCATTCCTTTCCCCTCCCCCCCAACCTCTCCTTTAGTTTGAAGCTCCATTGATGAATACCTTCACTACTGTGGGCTTCAGCCTCTTCATGGGGCAAAGTAGAGGAAGGAGGATTAGATGGTCCCAAAGGGTCCTCGGGGTTCTGACATGCTATGGTCCTTTGTAAGCCTTATAATCTACATTCTAAGGTTCCTTGTAATTCTGACATCCTTTGCTCTATGCAGAGCCATCACTAGGAATTTTTTTTTTACCTGGGGCAAAAATAGTTGAGTATCAAGATGGTTGGGAAGTTGCCTACATGGAGGATAATTCAACCATAGGAGTAGTCACTCTAGAAAGGAGAGAGGGGTGCTATGGGGGTTGGGAGAGGAAGATGAGCCCAATAAAGGGGGGCCATGGTACCCTAGGAGTGGGGGTGGCTGCCTGGTGTGGGCCAGCAGAAGACTATGAGCAAGGTGCAGGGACAACAGTCATTGTGGGGAAGAAGAACCTTTTGGTTCTATGTTCTATATCCTAAGGTCACTTTCAGTTCTTAGCATTCTATGTCCTCTTTTTATCTCCAACAACAGAGTAGTCAAAGGGCATCTCAGCCATGACTTAACTGAGAAGACAGGCTGATAGATTGCTCTCAGGGCCACTGGCCTGATCTAAGCAGTAAGGAGGGATTCCTCCAAGAGCAAAGGGATAGCTTTAGATTACGGATACTTGATGTATCGGTTTAAGTACAGAACCAGAAGGCAGAAGATTTCTTCATCTAACTCAGTAACTGATCATAGGCAGGTCAATCCCATTCTTCTCTCACTTTTCTCTCTTTTTCACTCTTCTCTTCTTCTTCTTCTTCTCCTTCTTCTTCTTCTTCTTCTTCTTCTTCTTCTTCTTCTTCTTCTTCTTCTTCTTCTTCTTCTTCT
>NW_020954548.1:40323302-40411506 GCF_900497805.2 Vombatus ursinus
CTTCTTCTTCTTCTTCTTCTTCTTCTTCTTCTTCTTCTTCTTCTTCTCTCTCTGTCCTCGGCAAAATGAGGGAGTGACTAACTGAGCTTCCAGATTTGAAATATGAGTTTATGATTGAAAGGAGGTATACTCTAGGGACCCTGAGGGGACAGAACACAACCCCTTATTCTAGAAAGCCCCCTGCCTCACTCCAGACAGATGAATCAATGCTACTTTGCCTCTTGTACAGCTGGCTCAGAAGGGGCCAGACCAGGCTCCCAAGGAGGCAGGGCTCCCATGAAGACATGAGATTGGAGACTGGAGGAGGGGAAGAATTCTAAGGCACTAGCTCCCAGGCCATATAAAAATCAAGACATCAGTCTGGAAAAAGTAGCTAAAGGCCAACAGAAAAGGGACCAGCACTTAGGGCTCTGACTTCCAGTCCAGAGCCTTGTTTCCTGCCTACTGACCCCTTCACCCCAACCTGGACCACTTGCCCTTACATTCTAGGCTTCCAAACTAGGCAAAGCAGTGTCTAAGAATGCCCCAGGGATCCTCTTAAGCCTAACCCCATTACTGCTTGGAACCTGGGCTGGGCCTGAACTAGGAGAGGGTTGGGTCCATGGATTCCTAGGGGTGGAGGTAGAAAGATGTTTTATTTCTGACTTTTCTGGCTTTCAGTGATCTAGCCTTAAGCTAGCCCTCTTAGACCATTGCCTCTTCTGAGCCCTTTGGGCTCCTTCTTCTCCAAGACTAAAGTTTCCTAAGCTTCCTGAAAAGGGCAAGGCAGGGAGAAAGAGGAAGGGTGGCAGGAATGGGGAAGTAAGAATCTGACTGTCAAACTTGGCAGCCTGAATAAACCAGACAGAAGAAGTGTAGGGTGGGAGACAGGTCTTCTCTAGGCATAATATTAACTCTATGACATTTCTTTAGTAATTTACCATTTACCAGGCACTCCCTCCATACAGTGATCCAGTGACAGAGAGGGTAAAAGGTTTATTGGCCTCATTTTACAGATGAGAAACCTGAGGCTAGGAAAAGTGAAGTTACTTGCCAAATGGCCCACAGCTAGCAAGCAGGAAGAGAAAAAGAGAAAGGTGGGGAGGAAGCTGGGTAGGAGGCCATTGGGGAAAGGGCCAATGGTCTCCCAAGTTCAACTGGCAGGGGTGGGGGTGGGGGAGAGGTTCCAAGAGATGAAGGATAGATAGAGCGTCTGGGAGCTCCGGGTCCCAGGGGGAAGGCATAGGTCACTGCAGAAAAACAGCTCCCCACATGTCCAAGACCAGAGCACCTCCTGTCCCAGGACTCCTCTGGGAGGGGGAGGGGGCAGGGCAGGTTAGTTCTGAACGGCTTGGAGAGGGTACAGGGATTGGGTGTGTGTGAGTGTGGAAGGTGGGGTGATGATGTCTCACCCCTTCTACTCCTATTAGGTGGGGAACTGGGTAAAAGTAGGTCAACTCTGATGTAGGCTCCACCTACACCCCTCCCCAGTAGGAATCTGGAAAAAGTCTTGCCCTAGAAGCCAGACTTGAAGACCTTCCAACCACTTTCCCTCCTCCCTTCTCTTCTACCTCAAGCCCAGTACAAAGGGGGCTCTGTGACTGCATCCCCCCAACTAGGCAAAGACAGCTTGCCCACACAGAGCACACCCAACACACACTGTCCCATGCACGCTAGGGCGCCCAACTCCAGTCCCTCCCACGGTTACACACACGTCTGCTCACCGCTCAGTCTACACACAATCACAGTTACACCCTATCTCATGCTCACAATCACAAATACTCTAACGCCTAGCAAAGAGACAAAAAGTCACAGAAACTAGCAGAGACCCTCAGCCACACCGTATCACACCGTGACACAATCAGTGACACAGTCCCTGATATGCACCTTCTCCCTCACAGCCCCAACGGTAGTCCCATGGATACACACACACCAACCATCCCTCACATCGTCTAACAGGCTGTCACACCCAGCCCGGCTGGCACTCCGTCTAGAGGTTTACAAAGTTGCACGCTCAGTTCCGCTCCCTCTCACACTCGCCCCTCCCTCTCGCGGTTTGTCTCCCCCCCCCGCTCCTGTCCCCGGCAGCGCCCCCGCCTCTCGGGGTCCCTCACCGTTGGGTCCGTCTGGCCAAGTTCGCAGCCGCCGCAGGGTCAAGTTCGCAGCCGCCGCCGCAGCCCCAGCCTCGCAGTGTAGGGCGGTGGCCCAGGGGCTGAGCGGGACCCAGGGGCGGGCGGGCGGAACCCACGGTCCAGGAAGCAGGGAGTTTCTCATTCTTCAGCCAATAAGCCTCCAGCCCCCGCTCAGCTCTGGCCGGCCAGGGCTATCCAAGGCTGGCCTCTTCGATTCTTCATCCCTTCACGAAACCCCAGTTCCCGTCACTGAGCCCCGCTATCTCCTTCGCCAAGCCTCTATTGACCCCAGCTAAGGCCCTGGCCCCTCATTAAGCCTCTTTCCCTATCACGGTGCCCCCAGTCCTCCTGAAGGAGCCCTCATTCCCTTCACTAAGCCGCTACCTACCCTTGACCGATCCCTCGGCCCCCCAGTCATTCAGGCCTCATTTAGTTACAGTCCCTTTCACTTAGCCTCCAAAATTGTAGCTGTTGAGTCATTTCAGGGGGTTTTCTCGGCAAAGGTGCTGGAGTAGTTTGTCATTTCCTTTTCCAACTCATTTTACAGATGAGGAAACTGAGGCTCATGCAGCTAGTAAGTGTCTGAGACTGGATTTGAACTCAAGAAGATGAATCTTCCTGACTCCAGGCCCGGTGCTCTATCCACTTTGCCACCTAGGGGTCTCTTTACTGAGCCCTCATGCTTTATACTCCCTTCCCTAAGCCCTTATCTCTTCACTAAGCCTGCATTCTCTTACTAAGCAAGCAAGCCCCTGTCATCATCACTGAACTTTCATATCTCTCCTCATGGAAAATCTGTTCTCACTCAGCCCCCATCCCCTCACGGAACTCCCCATTTCCATGGGACTTCTCTTTCCACTGACTCAGCCTCGTTTATGTCACTAAGGCATTTCTATACCCATCATTGAGCCCCTGCATTCTTCACTAAGCCCTCCTGCCTCTACACACCCCTACTGACTCAGCCTCTGTCCTTAGCTCAGGGTACACCTTCTGCAAAGCCCTATCTGACTGACCTCTGTGAATCCAGCTGGGAAATGAATTGTCACAGAGGGATATCCCAGTACAGCACCTCCCCATCCCTCCATGTAACTCCTACAGGCCACTCATGTACCTGTCCAAGCCTGGAATTAAGCCCACACGCAGAAGTTCATCAAGGGACACAGAGCTGATGTGCATGGACTGAATGATCTCCCAGGATTCCCTCCCTGTTTGGGGGATGGGACTGGAAACTTTGAATTCTCTGAAAGTAGGCTGGGGACACTGGTGCCTTTTCTTTTGGCTGTCACAAGAGGGCAACCTTGGCCTGCTTGCTGACTTATAGCAGGAGAGTCCCTAGTGGGGAGGGGGCAGATAAAAGGGAAGGGGAGCCATATTAATGGAGGTACCCTCTAACCTACATATCTGAGTGGATCATTGGCAAATCCCGCCCCTCCTCCCCCTACCTTTGCTTAGCTAAGAAGTCATTAGAATATTCCTTCAGACTGGGAGTCAGACTGCCCTAAATTTCATCTGCAGGTTTTGAGGGGAAGGGGAGGAACAGAGCATAAATTCTGAGACTAGGAAAAGATTAATTGCATCTCAGGGACAGAAACCTAGCCAGGGCAGAGGAGGAGGGCTGGGACTGGGAAGTGCCCCCTTCTCTAGAATATTCCCCTTTGGTATATCCAACCTCATCCTCCGTTTTCCTACTCCTTTCCCCAATATCCTGACTCCACCACCATCCACTGAAAAGCTATCACTGACAAGTAGGTAAGCCAAAGAACTTTGGGAACAGCAGAAGCATCCCCCCTCCCAGACCACTGGCCCTACTTCCAGCCTGGCCCCCCCGAAGCCATAGTCCAAGGAAACCACCTCGGTGACAACTTCCTTGGCCTGTGCCATTCCCTTCCCCACCCTCCCCCACCCCCAAGTCATAACTGCAGAAGACTTGGAAAAGTAAGTTCTTAGCCCCAAAGTCCTCATCACTGTCCAATGGTTCTGCATCAGAAATGCATATCCATAAAAATGGCATTAAAGAAAAGGTATTACCATTTCCTTGGCTGCTGCACCCTGGAGACCATGAAACCTTTCCATCTGTCTAGCAGCTGAAACCTTCCATATATGTGGTCTCTCACCCTCTTTGAATACCAGCTCCTTGAGAGCAGTGATTATTTGGATTTTTTCACTTTGTACCCCTAAGCCTTAGCAAGTGCTTTGTACATAGTAGATGCTTAATAAATGATTTAACATTCACTCATTCAATTAGAAATTCACTCTATAGAAGAGCAAGGAATAGTTTACCTGTCAGATCTGTGCAGAAGGGAAGAATTTATGACCAAATAAGAGATAGAGAACATTATGGAATGCAAAGTGGATAATTTTAATTACATTAAATTAAAAAGTTTTTGCACAAATCCAGTGCCATCAAGATCAGAAGGAAAGCAAAAAGCTGAGAAACAATTTTTACAGCCAGTGTCCCTGATAGAGACCTTACCTCTAAAATATATAGAGAACTGAGTCAAATCTATAAGAATACAAGTCATTCCCCAATTGATAAATGATCAAAGGATATGAACAGGCAGTTTTCAGATGAAGAAATTAAAGGTATCTATAGTCATATGAAAAAAAATATTCTAAATCATTATTGATTAGAGAAATGCAAATTAATACAACTCTGAGGTACCACATCATACCTATCAGATTGGTTAACACGACAAAACAGGAAAATAGTAAATGTTGCAGAAGATGTGGGAAAATTGAAACACTAATGCATTGTTGGTGAAGTTGTGAACTGATCCAACCATTCTGGAGAACTAGCACTATGCCCAAAGGGCTATAAAAATGTGCATACCCTTTGATCCAGCAATACCACTTCTAGGTCGGTATTCTAAAGAAATCATTAAAAAGGGAAAAGGACCCACATGTACAAAAATATTTATAGCAACTCTTTTTGTGGTGGCCAAGAATTGGAAATCGAGGGGATGCCCATCAATTGGGGAAGGGCTGAACAGACTATAGTATATGAAAGTAAAGGAATACTATTGTTCCATAAGAAATGATGAGCAGGCAGATTTCAGAAAAACCTGGAAAAAATTACATGAACTGATGCTGAGTGAAGTGAGCAGAACCAGGAAAACACTGTACATAAGAACAGCAACATTGTGTGATGACCAACTTTGATAGATTTAGTTCTTCTCAGTAATGCAGTGATCTAAGACAATTCCAAAAGACTTATGATGGAAAATGCTATCCACATCCAGAGAAAGAACTATGGAGTCTGAATGCAGATCCAAACATATTATTTTTTCTTTCTCGTAGTTTTTCCCTTTTGTTCTGATTCTTCTTTACAACATGACTAATGTAGAAATATGTTTAACGATCATACATGTACAGCCTATATCAGATTGCATGCTGTCTTGGGGGGGGAATTTGGAACTCAAAATCTTACAAAAGTGAATATTGAAAACTAAAAATAAATTTAAAAATGTATATATGGTATAATAATTTATTCACAGAATTTGCTTTTTCTTAAATTTTATCATAGTTGTGTCCCTTTCACTCACACTGTCGCTTCCCTAATGCAGGTCTTAATCAGCCCTAAACTAGACTAGGGCAATAGCCTCCTAATGGTTTCTGGGCCTCCAGTCTCCCCATTCAATTCATCTTGCATCCCCTTGCTGTCTGTGTAATCTTCCAGTATATTTTCCTGATCATGTCGCTTCTATACACAAAAACGTTCAGTAGTTCCCTGGCACCCACGGGATAGACTATAAATACCTTATCCTGGCATTCAAGGCTTTCTGAACTCTGATGCCTCCTTATCTTCCCAGTCTTCTCTCTCACTTCCCCATTTATATGTAGTGTTCTGTTTCAATCTGACCAGAAGACACTGTCCATAGAACCACCCACAGACCACTTTGTTCTCAGTGCCTGCTTCTCTATCCCTGCCATAGACGTCTAACCATCCTACAGAACCTAGCTCAAATGTCTCCTCTTTCATGAAGCCTTCTTTGATTCCCCGACTAGCCAGAAATGATGCCATGGTACAGCGGAAAGAACACTGGGCCTGGAGTAAAAAAAAAAAAATGGATTTGAATACTAGCTCTAGCTGTATGACCGTGGGCAAATCCCTTAGTGGTTCTACGCCTTAGTTTCTTCATCTGTAAGATGGGTGTAAAAACGCTGACATGGAGTAGAAAGAATACTGGATTTGGACTCGGGAGGATCTGGGTTCAGATCTTACCTCTTGCTCCTGACTCTCTGTGTTTGATCATAGGCAGATTACTTCACCTCCAGAGGTGTCTCTATAAAGTCAGTGAGTTGGTTTAGTGGGCCTCTAAGCTCCCTTCCAGAATCTATAAGCAAAGTGTTTGTTGAATGAATGGATTGATGGATAGATGAATGAACGCCACTCTTCTTTGCTTCTCCCCATTCTGACTCTCACATCTAGAATTACTGAAGTCCCTGAGAATTGTCCCATGTTTGTCCCATACAATAATCCCAGTTGGAGGTAAAGTGGTAAAGAGCATAAAATCTCCTAGAGATTGTATAATGTGCATATGGGCAGCTAGGTGGCACAATGGCTAGGGTGCTGGAGTTGGGAAGACCCGAGTTCATATCCGGGTTCAAACACTTACCACCTATGTCACTTAACCTTTGTTTGCCTCAATTTCCTCAACTGTAAAATGAGGATAATAATAGCACCTACCACCCAGGGCTGTGAGGATCAAATGAGATAATATTTGTAAAGCACTTAACCCAGAGCCTGGCACATAGTAGGTGCTATATAAATGCCAGTTATTATTCTTTTGGGGGGGGGGGGCTAGGCAATGGGGTTAAGTGACTTGCCCAGGGTCACACAGCTAGTAAGTGTTGTGAGTCTGAGGCCAGATTTGAACTCAGGTCCTCTTGAATCCAGGGCTGGTGCTTTATCCACTGCACCACCTAGCTGCCCCGATGCTACTTATTATTAGTGGTAAGAATGTTGGATTTGAAGTCAAGGACATAGGTTTCAATCCAAGATCTGATACTTATATCTGTGCAAACTTGGGAAGGTCACTTCTCTACATCTCAGTTTCCTCATTAATAACATGAAGTTGGGTTAGTCTACCTCAGAGAGCCCTCCCGGCTCTAAATTTGTGATCTGATGGTCATAATTCCTAGAAAACAAGAAGCAGGCTGCTGAAGGGTCAGTTGGAATGTTGTAGTGGGGATTCTTGGTGGTGTGTGGGCTTGGATTAAGACCCAGCCAAGGTCTCTTAACACTTTGTGATTCTCTTTGACTCTATGAGGCATGGGAGTCCCTGCCTCCTCCTCCATCAATCAATCAATCAATCAATCAATTAACAAGCATTTAAGGACTTAACAATATACCTGGGCTGTGCTAGGCACTGGAGATACAAATACCAAAGTGAGTTAGTTCCCGCCCTAGAGGAACTCATATTCTATTAGAGGAATAGAACATGCCCAAGGTGAGTAAATAAATGATCTGTCCCCTGGAGTTGGGCTTTTCTTTTGGGACGTGGGATGAGCAGACTTCCTGAGTCTGGGCTCCCAGGATTGTTTTGGGGAAGGAAGTGTCTGGAATTGGGAACACGCAGACCTCCTCCTCCTTCTCTGTGCCCCACCTCATTACCCACCATCCAACAGTGTTCTCTCTTTGTCTCACAGGATTGAGTCCATTCCATTCTGCTCACCCACACACCAAGGGAGATTGCATACTGTCTAAGGGGGAACCTTGGTCTTCACCTATCTCCCCACCTTGAGTACAATGCTGGACACACAGCAGATATTCAATAAAGGTTTGAATCTTCAATGTTAGGTCTTTGATGATGAAAGTGAAAGGCTACTAATAGCATTAACTCAGGCTTCTTATAGTCCTGTAAGGCTGACCAAGTAAGTGCTTTCCCCACAAGAATCTTGTATGGTCAGTAGTGCCACCATTTATTTACTTATCCAGCCTCAGACACTTACTAGCTGTGTGACCCTGGGCAAGTCACTTAACTGTTTGCCTCAGTTTTTTTCATCTGTAAAATGAAGAGGAGAAGGAAAGAGCAAACCACCCCAATCGTGTTTGCCAGGAAAACCTCAAATGGGGTCATAAAGTACAGTCAGACATGACTGAAAAGGACTGAATAATCACAGCAAACTGGGTCCCCTCTTCCTCCAACCGCCCCAATTGACCCATCCTCAACTGTCCAGCAGGTGGCAGCAGAACCGAAGAGGCCAGTGGGCGGGTGGGGCAGTGGGCGGGATGCCCCCCCGGGGCTTCCAGCTCAGTGCTCAGCATCCCAGAGCTTTCAGTAGCCTGGGTCGGCTTCTTTCTCTCTACTCTCCTCCTCCTTCTCTTTCTGTCCCTTCTTCTTCGCCCGATCTGCCTGGCCCAGCTCTGCCTGCCCCTGCAGGGGCCATGACCATCAACGCCCTCCACCAGGGGGGCAGCTACAAAGTCCAGATGCCATGCCTGAGTAAGGTAAGAGGGACAGGGAGCCTGACTCCCCAACCCCTGTGCCTGGTGATCCCATGGTCCTCCCCTGGGAGACAGAATGAGCTCATCTCTCTTGTCTACTGATTCGCTGGCCAACTGATAGGAGGGGATTCAAAAGAGGGGGCTGGGGGGCAGCCACACCTTCTTTGTTGGGGAGAAGAGGTCATGGGTTTGGAAGAGCCTGTGTCCTGGGGGAGGAGCCCAGGGAGGGTCCGATGGCCAGGCAGAACTTGGAGGGGGCTGGGGGAGAAGGGATTCTGTCCCTCAAGACAGCTTAGCAGAGACACTATGGCTTGGAAGGACCTTGGGTGGGGAGTACCCTGGGACCTTTAGACACTTAGCAGATACCCTCTGACCTGGAATGAACTTGGGAAGGAGGTGCTCTGTGCTGTAGGGAAATCCAGAAGAGGGACAGCCTACCAGAGGCCGCGTGGTGTGAGAGGAACCAGGAAAAACCCCATTTCTCTAAGAGGACCTTAGGGATACTTTGCCTTGCTGTCCTTTCTGCAAGAGAAAAGAGTCTTAGCTTGGGGACACTAAGATTTCTGGCCATGAGACTTACAGCATTCCTCCAGTGGCTGATTGGTCCTGAGTGGTCTTAACTTGGCTCCTCTTGGGAGGAACAGAAGAGTCATTGAGGTAGCCCCCACCCCTTATCTCCAGATTCAGACCCTTTCTCCCCTGTTCCTGCCCTCCCCTTTCTTCTTGCTGATGGCCTCTTGGCTCTGGGTTCCCTGGAGCAGGTTGATCTATGTGCATATGAGTAGGGTTGCTGCCGCACCCTTCTGGGAGTGGCACCATCATTCTTCTCAGTCCTATCTGTGGTTAGATGGGGGCTCTGGCCAGAGGCTGCTGTGGTCCCAAGCATCCTTGACAAAGGTTTCCATTGGTCTCTGGCCTGGTCCTTCTCCAGAAGCAATGGGTCTCTGCTAAAGTCTTTCCAGGTCCTGGGACTATTCTTTATATCCTAATGTACCTTGAAAAAATTGGATTGGCTTTCATAGAACACAGAGTGATAGCACTGGAAGAAGATTCAAAATATAGAATATAGAATGTCAAAGCTGAAAGTGGCCTTGGGGCAGAGAACATAGAATGTCAGAGCTGGAAAGGACCTTAGAACATAGACTATCAGAAGTGGAAGGGTTCTTAGAACATAGAACGTCAGAGGTGGAAATGTCCTTGGAACACAGAACATAAAATATCAGGCCTGGAAAGGGACCTTAAAAGAAAGAATAGAGACTAGCATAGAACATAGAATGTCAGAGGTGGAAGGGTCCTTAGAACACAGAAGGTCAGAGCTGGAGGGGTCCTTAGAACAGGAAATGTTAGCTTATAGTTATGGAAGGACCTTAGATACCATCAGTCTAACCCCTACTTTTGCAGACGAAGAAATTGAGGCTCAGTAAGGAGAAAGTCCCCAACCCCCAGTTTTGATTGGCTATTTTCCTATGCTGTGCTTTAAACATCTGATCCTTTGTGGTCTAGCTGTCCAAGCTGGGTTCCCCCTCTGTCTATTTCCCTAGTCTCCTCAGAATCTCTGCAACTTTTGCATTGCCTAACCGGCTCTACCGGGCTTCCTCAGAGGCCTCTCAGGACACTTTCCCAGAGCCTTTCTGTCCCCAGCATTCTCATTCCATTGGCTTTTCAGGGAGGCCAGGCTGTTGATCTCTGGGAAGGAATAAACAGCTCGATAGCAGAGCCATGGGCCGATCGGCGCCATCCTTCCCTTGGCCCTGGAAAGAGCCAAGCTCTGAGCTGGGAAGGCATTTAGTCAAATGCTAAAAATAAAAGCAGCCTGCTTTGTTATAGACTAGACTCTTACCCTGGCCCCCAGGAGGGAAGGCTGGGGGAGGGGGGAGCCCTGCTCTCACTCTTGGTGGGGGGGTGGGGAGGGAAGGAGAACCAGGAGCCCTCCCAAGAGTTCTCAGCCCCTGGGACAAAATGTTAAAAAGGAGGTTGGTGTTTCCTCTACCTCTGGCTTTCTGCCCAGCCCTAGGCAGTCCCTCCCCTTTTCCCTCCCCCAGGAACACAGTGGGGGTGTCCCCTAGAGAGGAGGAACAATTTTATACAGAAGCAGAAGATGTGGCTGCTTGTGAGGGGGTCTAGGGTGATTTCAGAGGCTCTGAGGGCCCTCCTGTCCACCTCCCCAACCAAAAAGAGAGCTCTGAAATTCTACCATTCAAGATTCATTCATTTGACTTGATTCCTAGTTAAAATGCAAATACTCCTGGGAGCAGACTTTGATAATGGAGAAACTGAGAGAATACTGGGTCCCTAAAGTGCTAGGAGAGGTGGGGCCCACTGAGATAGGAAAAGGATGCAGGGGTGAGGGGAGGGAAGACCGATGGCAGACAAGACTTCACCTCCTTCCCTGAACCAACAGAAATGATGGCCCTGGACAGTGTCTAGGCTCATTGTAGCTTTGGGGGGGTGGGGGCGCCTCTCATCCTTGTATCCTGCAGATGGAGCGTGTGATTGTGGGCATGCAGGACCCAGACATGGGTGTTAAGATGCGGAATCAGCGCCTGCTCATCACAGTGATTCCCCATGCCATGACCGGTGAGTCCCGTAGTCCTGCGGGGACTGGAGAAGAGAAAGCCTCTAAGGTGCCTAAGTCCAGCTTAAGGCCCCCCTGGGGAGAGGGGAGACTACTTTGGAAAGGTTTCTGAGAGAGACAGCAAAGGCAAGTCAGTTGTGTAGGGAAGTTGACCAGGCCCTGGGGAGCCCCACAGCTCAGTGAAGCCCCTAGGATGAAGTGCCAGGACATGAGCCCTGTGGTGCTGGTGGCCCAGCCCACCAGCCCTAAGCTCTGAAAGGGGAACTCCTCTGCCCTTCCCCCATAGCTTCTCTCCCATTAATGCACTTGGTTATCAATTATGCATCAGGTTGGGGGCAGGGATTGAGCTGAGAAGAGCTTGGGGTCCAAGGCTCCATCTTCTTACTGGAGAGCCCCAACGCCACCCCAAATCTCCCGGACTTTTTGACCCCACCCCATCTCACCTCCATTTTGTGTTTGGGACCCCTAGGTGTTTGCCCAGCTAACAGAGTAGGGCAGGAAGCGTCCCTCCTGGAGCCCTCCCTTGGGACCCCAGAAATGAGGAGAGTCTCCCCCTATCTAACTGTGGTCTTAGGCAGGGTGGAGTAGTGACCCCTGTGTCCAGTGACATCAGCAGCCTTAGAAACGCTGCCCACTGGCCTGGGTAGCTGCTCTGGGGAAGGGGGTTGCCTGGTCTGGCACCTTCTGTGCTGCTCAGCTTTGCCCATGCCGTCCCTTCCCCTGTATCTGCCTCTCCCTCCTGCCTTCCTGTTCACCAGTCTTATCAGTGCTGCCAAATTCTCACTCCTCACAGGGAGGAAGAAGGGGGAGGGGAGGCAGAAAGGGAGCCGAGATCAGGACCAGGCCTGACTGTTTTCCCTGTGTTGCTCTGTCTCTGTGTCTCTCTCTGTCTCATTTTCTCCTTCTCTTTCTGTCTCTCTCAAAAGGCAGTGACATTGTGGAGTGGCTCATCCAGAAATTCTCTATCTCAGAGGAAGGTAAGAGGGTATCGAGGTAGGGAGGAACCATTTCCGGCTTCTCAGGCAGAAGGGACTGACTAAACATTGCCCCTGTCCTCCAAGTCCTCTACAGAGCAGGAGAAACCCAGGAAGGGCACCACGCTGCTGTCTCCCAGTCCCATTCCAAACATGGTCTTTCCTCTACCCTTCCCTTTCTTTCCTCCTGAGAAGACCGAGGGCTCAGTCCAATCTTCGAGATGATCATTGTTCCTAATTTAATTCCTTGTTAGGAAGTGTAATCTCCAAGTGCAGTGAGCTAGCTGCCAAAGATAGTGAGTTCCCCAGCACCAGAGGTATTCGAGCAAAGCTGGATGACGGCTGGTTGGGTGGGTGGGTTGGGGTAGATGCCTTAGGCTGTCCCTTCCAGCTCTGAGATTCTATAATCTGTAAGAGGATGGGGGCTGGGGTGAGAGAGCGTGGGGTGAGGTTAAATAGAAGCTGGGACCTCTCCGCAGGAGCTGGGGAGCATGGTATGGGGACTGGAACCTCATGAGGGTTATGGGGGTCATTTTCCTGCAGAGCTCAGATTCCTGGTCCTGCACACACACACTCTAGGAGCCTGATGCCCCTCCCTCCAGCAGCCTTTAATGGGACTGGAGAGTCGGGCTTTTATCTAATTCTCACTGGGGACCAGGGTTGAATTCACTTGCTCTATACCCACTGCAGGAAAACAGGCGGCTTCTCTCAGGAGACTGGAAGATAGTGAAGACCCAGACTGAATAGCAGAGCAGAAGCAATAACTGAGAATAACCTGGGGCTCTGGGCTGGGAGCTGCTGGAGGCTGGCTTGGGCTGACTCAGAATCCCTCCCTGGTTCCCCGCAAGTTTCTGATCACCCTGGTCTGGCTCACACTCTGTCTTCCTCCTTCTCCCTCCCCGCCTCCCCCCATCTCTCCCTTCTCCCCTTTCTCCTCGTCCTCCCTCTTCCCCTCCTCCCTTTCCTATTTTTCCCCTCTCCTTTTTCCTCCCCCTCCTCCTCCTCTCCCTCCTCCCTCCCCCTTCCCCTCCTCCTCTTCTTTCCCTTTCTCCCCTTTCTTTTCCTCCCCCTTCCCTCCTTCTCTCTTTCCCCCCTCCTCTGTCTCCTCTTCCTCTTGCCTCTCCATCTCCTCCTCCTCCCCCTCCTCTCTCTCCTCCTCCCCCTCCTCTCTCTCCTCCTCCTCTTTCTCCTCACTCAGGGCTTACAGGATCATGGGATTCAGTGCAGGAATACACCAAATGCTTCATCTGACAGATGAGGAAATCTCTTTTAGAATCCCTTGCTTTTTCTTCCAATACCAGCTCATTCTGGCACATATACAAGGCCTTTCCTGATTCCTCCTGGTATCTAATGTCTCCCCACCCTGAAATTAACTTTGTATCTTTTTTTTAAAGATTCTAATAGAATTTTTTCCCAATTACATGTAAAGATAATTTTCAACATTCATTTTTTGGAAAGATTTTCAGTTCCAAATTTTTCTCTCTCTTTCCCTCTTCTCTCCCTTCCCCTAGACAGCAAGCAATCTGATATAGGTTATACAATATGCAATAATGTAAAATTTGTATTATTTTTAATCACTTTGATGTGTACATGTTTTCCCTCAATAGAATATTAGCTCTGTAAGGGTAGAAATTAGACAGCTAGCTAGTAGAGTGGATAGTGGGGGACTTGGAGTCAGAAAGACCTGAGTGTAAATTCTGACTTGGTTACCTCCTAGATATATAACCCTCGGCTCATTATCTAATCTCTCTCAGCTTTAGTTTCCTCATCTGTAAAATGAGCTTGGGAAGGAAATGGCAAATCTCTCCATTATCTTTGCCAAGAAAACCCCAAATGGGGTCACAAAGAATCAACTGAACAACAACAAATTATTATTATTATCAGATAATGTGTCAAATATTTTGCAAACATTTAATGTCCTGAATGAATGCTAGATGTTATTATAGTCTCTGTAGCCATAGTACCTGGCACATATGGTTTGGTTTTTGACCAGTGGTATGATTTAATCAGGGTAGGGAGCTATTAAGGCTTAAATAATAAAACTAATCTAATATTAAGGCTTAAAGCTGCACTAAAACTTTTGGGACACCTGGTATTATGGTTACTGGGGAACTATAGGTGTGGATTATGCATACATTGTTAGACTTGTTTGAAGGGTTGAGAAAGAACTGATAAACGGAAGCACAGATAGAATGATTTTACATATATATATACACACGTATTTGTGTCTAATGGCAGCCATCTCTAGGGTGGGGAGGGGGAAAGAAAAAAAAAGAAATTTACATGATAATTTTATTATATATTTAAAAAGAGTAGTAAGTTGTACATAATAGATTTGCAGTTTCATGCGCAATCATCTTTTTATTATACTGTTATGGAAATGCTTGTTTTATTCCATAAATTAAAAATAAAATAAATACAATATTAAAAAAAGAACTGAGGAAAGGGATAAATTTGGAAGTGAAGGTTACGTGAAAATCAAAGGTATCAACACTAAAAAAAAAGTGGTCCCCAGAACTAAATACCATTTCCAGAAGCGATTTAAGCCCAATTCTCCCTCTGCAGAATCTCTACATCTGGGGAATCTCATTGTGAAACATGGTTACATCTATCCCCTGAAGGACCCTCAATGCCTTGTGCTCCGAGCAGATGATTCCCCATACAGGTTCCAGGTGAGACTGCCCTCCGGTTCAACTCCATCTTTCTATGATTAAGAGAAATCAAGACCCAGAAAGGGTGAGGGGATTTGCCAAGGTCACATAGCAGATTTTGAATACTTTGGTGGTAGTGGTAGTGGTGGTGGAGAGGTGTCCAGCCCTAAAGGTGGGACACCCTCCCACCAGCCAGCTAACCTGGCAAAGGCCCCGGGGTACCCAGTTCCTGGGTTTGGCTTCAAAGAGGGAGGGGCTCTCTAGGATTAGTGTTGTGGTGGCTGGAGCTAACCAGTAGATAGGTGTAGTTTAGTTCCTCTCTCTCCCACCCCCTTCAGGCCTCCTAGATTGCAGCTGGCCCCTCTCCCAGTTCTTCACTTAAAGCAAAAGACCTGATTTGCATTTTTCACATATTATTTTTACTTCATAAAAATGGCAAAAGAGAGGGAACAAGGGGGTGGTGGGACCAGCACTCTACTTGCTATTGGAAGCTTGGGGCTCAGGCCTTGGTGCTACCACTCCCATCCTAATAGTGTTTGACTATGGGCATATCACTAAAAACTCTTTGAACCTCAGTTACCTCGTCTGTAAAATGGGGCTAATATTTGAGCCACTTATCTTATGAGATTGTTATGAAGCAAAGAGCTTTGTGGACCACAGAGTACCAGAGAATAGTGAGAAGAATTTGGAATTTGAGGTCCTGGGTTCAAATCCCTGCTTTTCTGTTTATTACAAGAGGTATGACCTTGAAGAAGGCAGTTCATTTTTCTAGGCCTCAGTTTCCTTACTTGTTAAATGAGGTCCCTTCCAGCTTTAAATGTGTGACCCTATGATTCCATTATCATTATTACTACCTCCTCCTCTTCCTCCCTATTCCCATATCTTTCAGCACCTATGCTGGGGTGGGGAGCAGGGAGCTTACTTAGCCAGGAAGAACAACTGAGGCATCTCTAGTGCTGATTGGGGAGCCCATTTCCAGCCAAGTTAATTGCAGCTAGAGATGGAATCCCTGGAAAGTGGACTGGGAGGGCACTTAGTTTGGTGGCTGGGTACCTAAGGCCTGCCCCACCCTCTTCTTGTGGGGAAGGGAGTGGTAGCCATGGGATGTGAGTTTGGGAGGAAAATAAGGAACAGGATTGTCTTACTGCCAAAATAAGCTTTGTGCCACCCTAGAGGAAACCTCACTTATAGGAAATGATGAAGTAGGCTGAGACCGAGAGGGGTCATAGGAGTTTAGAACTGGAAGGGTCCCTCGGGGACCCTCTAGTTAAAACTGTCCATTTTACAGATGGGAAGACTGAGACTCAGCTAAGTGAAATGCCTTGCTCAGGAAACAAGGAGCAGAGCTGAGATTCAGACCTTGAACTTCTAACTCCTGACTCATTGCTCATTCCCAATCCTTCCTCTGTGGGTCACCTTGGACTACTTTCCTCCCTCTGGGGCTCCAGACCTAGAAGTGGACAGAAGGACTTCTAAGGCCTTTTTTGGCTTTAAATAACAGCCTCTCAAAAGCATACGGGGCTTTGTAGTTTACAAAGCACATTTTTATTTGATCACTACGACAAACTTGCAGAGCAAGCTGGGCAGCCATTATTGTCCCCATTGGACAGATAAGGAAACCGAGGCCCAGAGAGGAAAAGGAATTTGCACAAGGTTACACAATGAATGAATGGCAGAGCTGGAGCCAGAGCTTAGGACCTCTCATTCCAAGGCTAAAGCTCTTTCCTTTGCCCTTTTAGATTGAAGGAAAGGACATGAACAAAGGCAGGTAGAATTAAAAAAATCCAATTCAGAGAACAGAGAGGATCTGTCTTCAGTAGTGGTAGATAATGTTAAAGGGGTAGTTTGGGGCCCTGGTCTGGGTGGTAAAGGGCCTCCCATGCCACAATTATGAATCAAGTGAGGGGGATAGGCCATACGTGCTTGTTCGTGAAGAAATGGGGATGCTGTCCTCAGGAAAGGGCATCTTTCTGCTTCTCCATCTTCCTGAAAGAGCATCTGGCTTCTGCCTAAGGTTTAGGTTTAATTTTTCACTAATCCTATCTGTCCACAGCAGCCGGCTCTGTACCACTCTGTACCACTCTGTGCAATTCCAGGAATCAGTATCTCACCTTATTTGAGAGGCCTTTTCCTGGTGCCCTTCAATGTTGGGGCCTTCCCTAGATTACCTCCAAGATATCCTATAAATAACCTATAAATAATACAGTTATTTGCATGTTCTCTCCACATTAGAATATAAGCTCTGTGAGGGCAGGGACAGTGTTTTTTGGCTTCCTTTGTATCCTCAGCTCTTAGCACAGGGCCTGATTGCATACAGCTTAAATAATAGAGCTTGTAGGGGCAGCTAGGTGGCCCAGTGGATAGAGCACCGGCCCTGGATTCAGGAGGACCTGAGTTCAAATCTGGCCTCAGACGAAACACTTAACACTTACCAGCTGTGTGACCCTGGGCAAGTCACTTAACCCCAATTGCCTAAAAAAAAAAAAAATAGAGCTTGTTGACTTGATTTGACTACAAGTTTGGAGGAAAGTCTAGGTTCCTCCAGAAAGGCTTCCTGGGGGAATGGGGGACCCCACTCTGCTATTTCCAGCCATGATGATATCCTGTTCTCCATCTCCTCCCCCCTAGACACCCTATTTCTGGATGAGCACTAAGTGGCCAGCTGCTGAACTGGATTATGGTAAGTGGGTCAGGGCCAGAGGCAGGGCTGTGGCTAACAGATTGCGGATGATTTGATAGTGGGGGGGGGGGGCGCAGAGACTGTCAGACTCACAGGAATGTCAGATCTCTGAGGCACCCAGGAGGTCATGCAGTTCAGCTCCCTCTTTCTACAATTAAGGGAAATCAAGATCCAGAGAGGGTGAAGGACTTGCCCAAGGTCACACAGCTATTCACTGAAGGGCTCCTGCCCCACTGGGGCTCAGCTCTTCCTTGATTCTTCCTCAAGACTGGTCGGGGCAGGGCCAGCCTTCATCAGGCCCCTCCCAGCTGCTGCCTCTGTCCTTGGTGAGCCCGCCCTTCTCTGTTCCAGTTGCAGAAATGTATTAGCTACGTAATTTATGGCAAGCTATTTTATCTCTGTTTGCCCCAGTTTCCTGATTTGTAAAGAGAAAAATAATAATGACACCCGCCTTTCAGGGTTGTTGTGAGATCAAAATGATGTAATGATTGTAAAGTGCTTAACACAGTGGCTGGCATATGCTAAGCACTATATTATTGTTATTTCTCTAATTTAATGTAATTGTTCTATACCCGATAACTTTAAAGTGGTTTTAAAATGCCAAAGGTAATGAGATCAATGATTTTAATGTGATAATTTGAAAATGCAATTGATGTCACCTGAAGTTTATTGTTTGTGTCATTATTGTATTTCTAAATTGTATAGTATTTCTAAATTCTCTTATATTGTAAAATTTGAAAGACAATTATAAAATAGAAATGATGTTAGACAAAGCAATTTTTAATCTGGATTTTGTTACATATGAATTGGGCTTTTAAAAGGATGTAATAAAAAAAGATTAGATATTTCAAAACTGTTAAATATTTAATGAGGCATATTTAGTTATAAACAGGTAATAATAATACTAACCCTATTGCTACTACTAATAATAATATCTACTGTAATAACAGATTTTCATTTGAAAATCTTGGCTATTATGAAAGTGTATAAGGTAGTTTAAAGATGTGGCTTCATCATATTAATGATGAGTCAACTATTAGGTATTTGCTTTATGTTTGAAGCCCCAGAATTATGGGTAGTTTTAATTTATAAGTAAAGGATTGATGTTAATTAATTAATTTTAATTTATTAATTAAATTAACAAATATTAACTATTAGGGAAACATCAGGAAAAATATTCAAGCTCTAAGATGTGGTTAGTGAAATTTTGCTATTTTGGGTAAAAATTCCTGAAACTGTAAATTTACTGTTGTTTTGAGCTTTGATTACCAGGATAGTGGTTTGAATTGTTATAAAGCCAGTAGTAGAAAATGGCATATACGGCAGTCTGAGAACTGCCTAAAGGTGGATGTTTGTCCCTGGGAAAGGTTGTGGAGACAATCGAGGACATGGCCTAGGTAGGATCCTTCTCACTCTATTTCCCCATTGTGCTATTTCGTTTCTGGAAAAGGAAAATTCCCCACCTGGTTAATCCTGAGCCTTGCCTTTAACACTCCTTTATCACTACATGATTGGCTGTCAGATATGACTCATGCCTGGAATCAGAGCTAAGGGAATTTTTTTCCAACAGAGCAAAGGGAGTTTTTCCCTGTGTTATGATTATAACTATGTCCTTTTTCCTTTCTATTTCTATATATTTCTATAATCAAGAAGTTTTATAAGTGCAACACTATCTATTAAATAAAAAATTGATGCTGGAACATCTCTAAGTTATTACAATAGGGTTCAAGTATGACCATTTTACAATTTTGGTCTAATTATAATATAGGGATGATATCCTCTAAAGGGGGAAATAAACAAACTAATAAGATAAAGATGTAATGTAAAAACTTTCTAATTAAATGGAATAGTAAATTTTTTTTAAATTTTGGAGGCAATGTGGGTTAAGTGACTTGCCCTGGATCACAGAAAAAAGTAACAGGATTAGTCCATTTTCTCTAAGAACTATATGTAGATGTATATTATTGGCTTCCAAAGTTTATCTATCATGGAAATTCAGGCTTTGGGTTTGAGTTTTAAGTTTAGCAATATGTTTTGGGTAATAAGTTCTCAAAATTGAATTTTTACACAAAAATTGCATTGATAATGGTACAGAAAGTTAAATTATTTTCCCATTTTAAAAATCTGTCTGATAATCTTAAAGGACAGAGGAATTCATTTTCAGTTAGACTCTCATGAATTTTTTAAAAGATTCTTATATCAGGTACAGGATTCAGGTCTCTAACAGGTGGGATAGGCACATGATCAGGCCTCCACGGACAGGGTAGGACTTCCTGGGATGATGCTACTGGGGAAAGCTGGTGTTTAGCCACCAGTTTTCCCTCTCTCTATGGTGCATGTACATGTATGCATGTATGTTGGCAAGTGCACATACATGCACATGTTTGTTCATGCCACATCTGCTTTTCCAGCTATCTATTTGGCCAAGAAGAATATACGGAAACAAGGGGACCTCATTGAGCATGAAAAGGTAGGGCAGCCCCAGCCCCAGCCCCACTGCCCCATCCAAGATATTCAGATCCACCTCCCTACTGATGGGGATACCTATGGCGATATAGAAACTGCCTTTATTTCTTCAATGCAGATGACACACAGACCACCCAGATCCTTCCCCTCTTGGCTAGGCCCCCCAACTCAGAATTGCCTCAGGGCCCTCTACCCTTTGCCTCTCTCCTAGAGGGGATGGGGCCTGCATAGACAGCCATAAGGCAGGGGCAGGAGTAGGGTTGAGTAGGGGACCCCCTGACTGGAGCCCCTCTCCTCCTGTCCCTCCTGCAGGATTACTATAACCAGCTACATAAGAAGATCAATCACACATGGGACTTTGTAGTGATGCAGGCCCGGGAGCAGCTGAGGTGAGCCGTCCTTCTTCCCTCCCTCCCTCTACCCCCATACAAACCCCACCCTTTGTCTCGGGCCACAGTCACACTGGCCACAGCCCCTGAGTCTGTGTTCTGGACCAGGGACTGTACCAAACACTCCCCTGCCTTACTCTCTCCCCTTTCCTCCTAGCTTCTGTCCAGGCACTGCCTAGAGGGGGGGGCTGGGAGTGGGGGAGGGATGGATCTCTGGAGGATACAGAACCAGGAGCTAAGCCTCAGCTGGGAAAGGAGATAAGAGAAAATGGGCATGGCCAGATGTTGGTCAGCAGACTTTCCAGATGTTAGGGGGAGAGTGTTAGTTACTCCAGCAAGCCTTGGGTTCTACCCCACCCCTTCCCAGGTCTGCTTAATCTTCTCTGAGAGCAGGGATTAGAGTCAGCTCTCCCCTGAGATCAGCACATCCCGGCCTGATCTCTGTCTGACCCAGCCTCTCCCCTCCTCCCTGGCATGATCTCTGACTGAGCATCCTCCCTTCCCTTCAGAGCAGCCAAGCAGCGTCGGAAAGGGGACAGAATTGTCATTGAGTGCCAGGAGCAGGCTTACTGGCTGGTGAATCGGCCCCCGGTGAGAGACTCTCCCCATGTTCCCCTCAGATCAGGGAGCTTTGTGATGTTGGGCAAATTGCTTGACCGCTCTGGGCCTCAGGATCCCTTCCCTATGCAATGAGGCATCTGGACTAGTAGAGGGGAGGAAAGGCCTGGCAGACAGGGGGGAAAGTGGTCATTGGAAATGGCCAATGGGGAAGGGGACCTAGGTGAGGAGCTCAGAAAAAGGGGCACAGAAGCAAACTTTCTCTGAGGCCAACTGAATAGGGTAGGGGGCTGGCAGGGCCTCACAGTGAGGGAAGATGTGGGGGGGGGCAGAGAATTAGATGGATGGACTTTGGGACATGATCTGCTTCCCCTGCCCCTCACTCTTCAGTCCAGTCAGGGGTCAGTTCTACTCTCTGTCTCCCTCTGCTGTAGCTGAAGGTAACCACAGTCTCTTTGAGCCACCCAGCAGGGTTTGGGGGAGCCGGGATCCTAGAAGGTGTTTAGTTTTTAAGCTGTTCCCTGCCCTGCCCCCCTTCCCTCATTCCAAACCAGGCCAATCAGGAACCTAGCTCCCCTTTCCCTCTTTGTGAAATGAGGACGGGACAGGATTTCTTGGTTTGAAGCTGGCTCCATTCCCACCCTCCACTGGGAGGCTGGGGGCTATGAGCCTGGGGAGACCCTGCCCTATGGACCTGGCCCAGGGGAGTGGGAAGCAGAACCTGAACTCTTGCCCACTTAGCCCCACTGTATCCTACTCATTATGTGAGGAATGATGAAGGTGATGATGATGATGATGATGATGATGAACATTTTTAGGAACAAGGATTATAGAGAGCTGAAAGGGATGCAGGATGCCACTTAGTTCAACTCCTTCATTTAACAGTTGGGGAAACTGAGGCCCAGAAGTCAAGTCACTTGACCAAGACCACACAGCTAGCACCATATCAGAAACAAGTTGGAGGTCCTCTGACTTGGCGGCAGTGTGCATTCCACCATACCCAAGGGCTAGGAGCCATGAAGCCCACTTGAGGGCAGAGGGTTTGGGGAGGGGGTGGACAACAGGAAGTGGAGAGTTGACTCTTCCATTTCTACTCCACTCCCCCCCCCCATTTCTTTGTCAGCCAGGAGTCCTGAATGTGATGGAGCAGGGACCTGAGCGGGGTAACTGCTATACCACCAGGGTGCAAATGGTGAGTGGCTCTTCTTTGCCCTGGTTCCCCCATTTAATAGGAAATAACCCCTGCCTGTCTGCCCTATGGAAGAATTGCAAGGAGGTCAACTCTGGCAGGATTTCTGGATCCATACCTGGGGCTGGCCTCAACCTCTTTTCCCCCTTTGCTTCCCATCTCCCTTCTTCCCTCTTTAGCTGGGTTCCAGCTCTGGCTGTGGCTCAAGACCTCACATGCTCCTGGTTCTCCCTCACCCTCAACCCCTTCCCCTGACCGTACACAAAGAAGGAACTGGCCACAATGTGAAGGATGATTAAGGGAATGGGAAGCATTTTCAGGGACAAGGACCCCTAAGATTATGCATTCTAGACCTGGAAGGGACCCGGAATGCCACATAGCCCAAACCCCTCATTTACAATTGGAAAAGCTGACACCCAGGTCGAGTGGCTTGGCCAAGGCCACACAGCTAGTACATGGAAGCTACGAGTTGTAGATCCTCTGATTTAAAAGGCAGTGCTGGGTCCCCCAGGCACCAGGAGCTATGAATTCAGCCCTATATGGGAACAGAAGGTTCGGGGAGGGATTAGACAACAGGAGATTGTCTCGTGGCTGGTGACGGTTGATTGCTTCAGACAGGCCAGGGCCAGGCTGAATTCCCTGTCTAACTTTTTATTTTTGGAACCAGACCTGTGATTTTATTGGCACAGGAGACTTCTAATGAGGAAGCCCCTGGGAAGCAGAAACTTCCTTCATTTCCCCCTCCCCCTGCCTGGACTCAAGAGCCTTAAAAAGAGAGTTCCAGAAGCCTCTTCCCTTCCAGCCAAGTCCAGTCCATCGTTTTGCACTGGAGTTTGGGGTCTTGGTATAGTTAATGTTGTACCCTGAGACTAGAGGTACCTCCATGGCTATGGCCTTCAGCTGTAGCTAGATACTGGACCATTCAAGGCCTCCAGTAGCTCCCTGGGGTGGAAAAGTTCAGATGTGACCAAGGATTCCCATTAACACTCAACTTATTTGATTTGACTCTGATCCCAGCCCTGTGGATGGGAGCTAAGTGGGTCCAATCCAAGCTTGGTCTCCGACCTTCTATGTGACCCTGGGCAAACTCCTTCTCCTCTGGGCCTGTTTCCTTGTCTGTAACTGAGGGGATTGGACTAGATGACCTTTAAGGTTGTCCGTGGGCAGCTAGGTGGCGGCATAGTGCACACAGCATGGGGCTGGGCACAGAGCATCGGGGCATGAAGACCTGAGTTCAAATGCGGCCTCAGATCCTGGGCAAGTCACTTTACCCTGTTTGCCTCAGTTTCCTCATCTGTAAAATGAGCTAGAGAAGGAAATGGCAAACCACTCCAGTGTCTCTGCCAAGAAAACCCCAAATGGGGTCACAAAGAGTCAGACATGACTAAAATGACTGAACAGCAACAGGGTTCTCTGAAAGTTCTAAAATTATGGACATTTCTATATACCTGAACTACATCTAAGGCTAGGACCTCAGATGTGTCCCCGACAGCAGGGGGTAGACTCCACTGAGCTAGCCACACTCTCTCCTGGTCATCTTAAGGATCAGAGGCACTGGTATCTGAGAGGCTGGTAGGATTAGAGTCCAGCCAGGGCTTGGGACTGGGGAAGTGATCAGAAGTGTGGGGGAAAGACTGTAAGCTTGCCTTCATCAGGGGAGAAGTTCTATCCAATGAGCACTGCTAGCTTTTTGCCTATGAGATAAAAATAACTAGAATTTATTTTAATCTCATGACAACCTGGTGAGATAGGAGCTATCTCATTTTTTGCAAATGGGGAAACTGAGGAAGAAAGAAGTTATTTGCTCAGGGTTTTGCAGCTAGTAAGTCTAAAGCAGGATTTGAACCCAGGTCCTCCTGAGTCCAAGCCCATCACTCTCTCCACCATGCCACATAGGTAACTCACTCACTAATTATGCTTCCTTCTTCTTCCTGATTTTGGTCGGGAGTGGGAGGGAAGAAAAAAGAAGTTTTCCCCATTAGGGTCTCTCATGGCCCCCCATTTACCAGACTGCTCTGTCCTGCCCTCACCCTCCTTTTCTTAATCTTTTTCAGACTAAAAATATGGATTTTTATAAGCGAGAGGTAAGCCCTTAGACTGTCTTTGGGTTCTATGGAGGGGGAACACATTGTGGGGCCTTGGGATTCTTCCGGGGTGGGGAACCTGCGGCCTCAAGCCACATGTGGCCCGTGTTTAGCCTAAGGCCTGCTGGGAGAAACAGAATAACAGGGCTGTGGGTGGAATCTGGTTACCCCCTGGCTATGGGGATATCCCACTTTAATTTTTTTTTAATTGGGTAAATATGGACAAAGATTAAAGGCAAAGGAGGCTTGGCTGTCCCCATCCACCCAATTGGAAGGTCGTCCCTGGCTAGTCTGGCTGTTTTAGAGCTGGCTGGAGCTGATCCCTCCCTCACCTCTTTTTTCTTGGGTCTCTACCTAGATTGAGTACTGTAAGAAGGCAATGGGTAGGACTAGGGTGAAGTCTTCTATCTGCCTGGAAGCGTGAGTGCCTCAGGATTGGGAGGAGCAGGGTCTGGGCAGGTGGGAGGGTGGGGACGTCATACATGTCCACCCCAGATCTCTCCCAAATGCTTCCTTTGTCCCCACCCATACTCACTCCCCTGGCTCTCTTGAGCCCCATCTGGGATTCTCTGGGCTTATTCTTGCCATAGCAGCCCTTTCCTTTCAACCAGACCTTCTTGAGTAGGGAGTGTTCCCCCAAATCATCTGCATTCTCTGGCACTGCCACTTACTACCTTTGTGACCTTGGGCATTATCCAGTTGGCGCCTCAGTTTCCTCAATCTCTAGAATGAGGGGATTGAACTAATTGACCTCCAAGTTTCTTCCAAATCTAAATCCATGTTCCTGTTATCCTTGTGGGTTCTCTCCACCCAGATATCTCAAGTTCAATGATCAGTACATGCCCCATGACCCCATCATGTCCGGCTGCCTGCCCAGTAACCCTTGGATCACTGACGATACGGACTACTGGTCAATGAATGCACCCACGTGAGTATTCCTCCCACCTGCTGAGGGAGGGTGGAGAGCACTGAAAACAACCTAGTTTCCAGTAGGATAACCATCCCACACTTACTGCTGATTCTTGGTGGGGATCATGGGCCCAGACACAGGGAATCTGGCTCCAGAATTCACCGAGGCCCTCCCATTTAGGGGGCCTCATCGCTCAAGCTAGGCAACATCTAAGGTCTCTATCCTAGGGGGCCCTGAATGGTAACCGCCCTAATAAGTTCTGGATCCGTTTCTCTAATTCTGAGAGCTGTGGGGAGATACTTGGGGTTTCTTCCTCTTTGGGGTGGGGGACACAAAAGAAGCTGCCACCTCCTTACACATTTATTGCCTAGGGTGACGACACCTACTAAGTTACGGGTTGAGCGTTGGGCCTTTAACTTCGGAGAGCTCCTGGGGGATCCTCTGGGCCATATACAGTTCATGGAGTTCCTCAAGAAAGAGTTCAGTGGTAAGACAGCTACCCCCACTCCACTGCTGGCCATGTTCCTGTAGGAGATACAGGGCCCCAAGAGGATCCTGGGTGATAACAGTCAGGGGATGGAGGCAGAGACAGGTTAAGTATCTGAGGTAGGATTTGAACTCGGGTCTTTCTGGCCACCTGGATGCTAGCATGCCGGGCAGGATGATGTCCTTCCTGCTCCCGGCACAGCCTTTTTCTTCCCAGTTCTCCAGCTCTCCCATTTCCCTGGAGCCTTGTCTCTTCACCAGAACATTGTGAGCCAAGGACTCCTTGTTCCTCCCCAGCTGGTGGGGGTAGGGTGGGAATGGAAGGATGTTCAGGAGGATGGCTAGGTGTGCAGTCAGGGGCCCCAGCTCACTCTGCACGGACTTCAGGGGCTTCTCCCTGAATATTTCTTCTCTTGTCTCACCTCTGGTCATCCCCTCCTCCCTCCCACCCAGCTGAGAACCTGAGCTTCTGGGAAGCATGTGAGGACCTGCGATACGGGGAACAGTCCAAGATTGCTGAGAGTGTCGACTCTGTCTACCAGTGAGCCTCACCTCTTTCCCCGCCACCAGATCCCAGCCTGGGTTCCAAATTCCCTTGGGTTCCTTCACTCCTGGCAGGTGGGGCAGAGACTAGAAAGGGTCTTGGTGTCTGGGCAGAGAATCTTCCGGTCAGAAGGGGTTCTTCTTCAGAGGTCATTAGGTCCATTCCTCTGCTGTCTATGTATCCAGGTCTACTGAGGTGAGGGTGGGATAGGAAATTTTTGATACCATGTTTGAGGGAGCACTGAGCCCCAAGCTGCCTCTCTTCCACTTCGCATTCAGGCCAAATTAACAACTTTATGCTTCCTTTTGGGAATTCTACACCCAGTTTTCACTCTCTGATGAAGGGGAGGTGGGATTAGCCAGAAAGGGGCCACCAGATACTCTGGGGTGTTAGGAGGTCTAACTGAGCCTGCTGAATGGGGATGGGGTATACCAAGACATTGGTTCCTAGTAACAGAACAGAAGGGCACAGGGACCATGCCTTTCTCTCTCTACTCTTTCCAAAAGTATAAACATTCCTGAGACACATAATATCTCCCCTAAAATTATTTGAGGATTAGTTTAAAAGCCAGGTGGGAACAAGAATGAGCTACATAATAAGTACTTAAGAGTGGGGAAGGAGAGACTCTGATGGGGGGTATGGGGGGTAGAAGAGCAAACATCATTTTCCAGTTTTTTTCCAGTGCCTCGATGAGCAAACGGCATCTTAAAGGCAGACCGCAGGCCATAAGCCCTTCTGCTAATTTGTCCATATTTCTCTAACTGTTGGGGTTCAGACAGTTTCTGGCCCCTGGGGCCACACGCTGGGTCAACATCGACAGCAAGACTATGGAGAAGACGCTTGAAGGGATCCGCAGACCCCATCGCTATGTCATGGATGATGCCCAGATGCATATCTACATGCTTATGAAAAAGGTGCTCAGATGAGGGGTTCAGCAGAGTTGGGAAAAACAAAAGGACTCCTGTCTTAAGGCATCAGCTCCCTGTCAGGGCAGTGAAAGGTAGTTGGGTCTGAAGCTAGAAGCCCATGCATTTGTCTTAGAAAAATGCTAAAGGAGTTCCCTGTGGATCCCCACCCCTGCTTATCTTCATGCCTTGAAGGTCAAGTGGCCCACTGGCTGAGACCCTTAACTAAAACGCCTAGGGCTTGGAATGGATGCATTCAATCATTCACTCATGCTTTATTCCCCTCCAGCTTCCAAGTGGAAGGCTACATACAGGTGGAAACACAAATGTTAAACAGAAAACAAAACCAGTTCAAATCAGGCCTCAGACCAAACACTTGACACTTACTAGCTGTGTGACCCTGGGCAAGTCACTTAACCCCAATTGCCTTAAAAAAAAAAAAAAACTCAAGCTAAAATCAGAATAGATGTTATTGGATGTCTGAGTTGAATTGTTGCATAACTGTTCAGTCATTTCAGTTGTGTCTGATTTTTTGTGACTCCATTTGAGGTTTTCTTGGCAACGATACTGGAGTGGTTTGCCATTTTCTTCTCCAGATGAGGAAACTGAGGCAAACAGGGTTAAATGACTTGCCTAGGATCACACAGCTAGTAAGTGTCAGAGGCCAGATCTGAACTCAGGTCTTCCTGACTCCAGGCCTGGCACTCTATCCCCTGCGCCACCTAGCTGCCCTTCTGAGTTGAGTTAGATCTGACAGTTGTCCTGCAGATAATTATAAGAACATAGAAAGCACAGAGTAATGGGGTCATTAATGGACTTTCCTCACAAGCTGTTCCTAGAGCCTTGTGGGGATGGGGAGTGGGGGGGATTATCAAATTGAGGAGGAAACTGTGGACTTGGACATTCTTCTTTTCTGTTTTGTTTTGTTTTAGTGAGGCAATTGGGGTTAAGTGACTTGCCCAGGGTCACACAGCTACGAAGTATCATGTGTCTGAGGCCAGATTTGAACTCAGGTCCTCCTGACTCCAGGGCCTATCCACTGTGCCACCTAGCTGCCCCTACACTCTTCTTTTCTGGAGGCATCTATCTTTAAATGAAGGGCTAAACACCTACTAAGAAGGCAGCATGAGGTAGTGGCAAGAGCTCTGAGTTTGGAGGCAGAGGGCCCGGGTTTGAATCTTTTCTCTGCTACATCCCACCTGTAACTTTGAGCAAGCCATACATCTCTCTGGGCCTCAGTTTCCTAATCTGTAAAAAGGATTAGACTAGATCTCTAAATCCCATGATTCTGCACCAAACTACTTGAACAACCTCTTTCTGTTCTACAAGAAGGTAATTTTATGGTCCTGGGAAACAAAAGCATAAATTTCAAAACAACTGTGTAAGTAATGCTATTGGAATAAGGTGGGCCTGTCTGTCTTTCAGGATTCCTATCCCAGGTTCTTAAAGTCTGACATGTATAAGACACTCCTAGCAGAGGCTGTGATTCCACCAGAGACTAAGAAACGGTGAGCTTCACCCCCTTCCCTGCCATGATCCTATTCACTCTATTTCCTAAACTCCAAAATAAAAGGATTTGGAGGGGGTTGGGAGACAGGAGGGATGAGGCAGTCTTTCCCTTGGCCTTTTACACCAATAACCACTCCGCCATGTGAGAGAGCTGGAATTGGGAATTACCATGCAAGTCACCCTCATCTTATCCCATTCCATGGAATGGATCAACTTGGGGGAGAGGTCTCTTATTGAGACAAGAGAATGGGGGCAAAACTGGAGAATAACCAGCAGTCTCAACCTCTCAGCTCCTCCTCAGTATCCTTTTCCCACAGAAGCTCACAGGAATCAATATGTACAAATTGCCACTCCCTTTCTCCCCCTGCTCAGACCCACTGGGTAAGAGAAATAGCAAAGAACAAGAAAGAGAAGTAGAGCGAAAGGCTTGACACAACCTATGCCCCATGGTAGGCCTCCGCGTTTGCACTGCCCTTTGGGGGTCCCAGCCTTCATCCTTCTGTCCTCTGTCTGTCTGTCTCTCCAGAGTGTTCCCATTCATGAGGAAGCAGCGCCACTCCAGCCCCAGCCCGGCCCTCCTCTTGCCCTCAGAACAGGATCCCAAGGGGGAGGACAAGAATAAGGCCCTGGCTTCTGCTGCCGGGGGAGGGGAAGGCTAGGCAAGGCGACAGTCCTCCCTTTCCCTCTGTGGCCACTCCTCCCTCTCCTCTGGTTGACAGCCTGGAGGATGTAATTGGAGAGGGGAGGGGTTGGGGGTGCCGGGTGTGGGGAAGGGGACAGAGAGAAACGCATTTCATGAACCGAGATGTGTGAGGGCTCCCTCTCCTTCCTCCTTGACCCTGCCATCTCCAGTGTCCTCCAAGGAGAGGTTATAATGCCCACCAACTCCTTACCCCTAATCCTAAGAGTCAGTCTGCAGGTATCTCACCCACCCTAGCCTTTGGCAGAGGAAGCATGGTGCAGTGGACAAGGTGCAGCAAGGGTGCCGGTCTTAGCTCTGTTGCTAACTTGCAGCCTAACGTTGGGCAAGTCACTCTCTGGGCCTCAGTTTCCCTCCTGTACAAGTTACTTAGATGATCCAAAGTGCTCCCTAAGGTTTCCTCTTCCAACTCTAGAAGTCCAGTTCGGTCCCCTGTCCAGCCAACCCTGGCTTGGTGACTTCTGAGCCTTTCCACAGGCTCCATTAGAACCTTCCTGGCTCTCCAGGCGGGTAGCTGTTTTTATGGCTTTTTGGGGTCAGCTCATCAAGGAGCAGCTGTTACCTATCTTAAGGTCTCCAGGTGCCCTTCATATACATGCGTGCACATGCATGAAACCCCAGGAGCATACTTCAGGTTCCTGGATAAGCAGTGGCTTCTTCTTCTTCCTTCCCATGGCAAGCTCTCATAGTCCCAAAAGGTGGCAAGAAGAGTAGCTCTGTTGAGCCGGACCCTCCAGGGTAGTGCAGGAACCCTGTTTGCTGGGAGGAAAAAATAACGCAAAACTTCCTGCTTCCCAAATATCAGAAAAGATTGAAGCCATTGATTTCCAGTTTGTCCCAAAGGGAAATATCTCCAAATAAATGAATCTTGGATTTGGAAGGGAATTCGTAAGTCATCTAGTCTAACCCATATCTGAACAAGATTCTGCTCTATCAGTCCAACAACGGGTTATCCAGCTGTTAGTTGAACTTTGTTAGAGGGGAGAGCCTGCTACTTCCTGGAGTCCATTTTACTTTGGGAGAGCACTTCAGCTACTTGAAAACAACTTTCCTTAGGCCTTCTCTAAGCTAAACACCCCCAGTTCTTTCAATTCATCCACACATGCCATGATTTTGGGACCCTTTATCATCAAAGTGGGACAGCTAGGTGGTGCAATGGATAGAGTGCCAGGCCTGGAATCAAGCAGATTCCTCTTCCCAAGTTCAAATCTGACTTCAAGACACTGACTAGCTGTGTGACCCTGGGCAAGTCACTTAACCCTGTTTACCTCAGTTTCCTCACCTGTAAAATAAGATGGAGAAGGAAATGGCAAATCACTCCAGTATCTTTGCTAAGAAAACCCCAAATGGGGTCACAAAGAATGGGACACAACTGAAAAACAACCATCAAAGTTGCCCTCTTCTGAATACTCTCCAGCTTATCACTAAAATATAGCATTCAGAATTGAAGCTGATACTCCAAGTGTAGTCTAACTATGGAGATACAGAAGGACTACTGCCTCCCTCATACTTAATACTGTGCTTCTCTCAGTGCAACCTAAGACTGCATTACATTTTTTGGCTGCTATATTATACTCTCGACTTGTTGAGCTCTGTCCACTAAGGCCCTTCGATCTTTTTTCAGATGAACTTTTGTCTAGCCACACCATCTCTATCTTGTACTTATGAAGTTAGTTCTTTGAATCCAAAAGTGAGAATTTACATTTATCCCTTCTAAGTTTTATCAAATTAGATTTGGCTCAATAATCTAGCATGTCAGAACCTTTTTGGATACTGATATTATCATCCAACATGTTAACTATCTTGTTAGCTTTTTGAAGGAAAGCCAAGATAGTGCTGGCTACTCAGCTTTTTGGCAAAGAAAGCATACCAGTGCAAGTCTATATAATTGGAGTCCTCTGTCACTATTGTACCATGCCTCTCTGCCAGGCTTGTGATGTTTCCGAAATTTCTCATTTCCTTTCTGTCCAGAAAAGATGTTGCAATGACAATATCAGTTCTGTTTCTGTCTCTGTTGATCTTTATGCAAATATTCTCCATCATGTTTTCTTCCTCAAATTCCTGGGTTTTTAAAAATAGGTATATATTGTAATATACAATGCTACTCCTTATCCCACTCTCTACCTTCTCCCCTTTTGCCCACCCTGTTCCTCTGAATCTCTCCAAAAGCAGTCACAGTTCTCATCCCATCAAGTCTGTGATGACCCTATGGTCAAATTTTTTTTCCTTGTATTGTTATCACTAACCTTCTTGTCTTTGCCCAAAAAGTATCTGATGTATGAAAGCATAGGTATCTGAGCCCATGGATTTTTATTGCTATTCCTTTTTTGGATTTTACCTCATTAATTTATGGGTATCTCTATTGCTGTTATTGGTAATTAGGGAGTTTTCTCCTTCTATGTTTTTTTTTTTTTTCATTATATCTCTTTTGAGAGGGGCAGCATGGGGTAGTGCAAAGTATCAAACATAGAGTCCTACAGCCCAACACTCCTCCAAACTAGATTAAAATGTAATTGGGAAATATTTAACAAAATAAAAATACAACATACATAGTTAACGTCAACATGTGGTTTTCTAAGTTGACACGAAGCCCACAGGCCCTGTTTCTATTTGACACCAATAGGGTAGTGAATAAAGCAGGCCTCAGAGCCAGGACGACCTAGGTTCAAGTCTCTGACACATACTAGCAGTATTATCCTGGAGAACTCACTTAACCTCTCAGTGTCCATAGGCAACTCTCTAAAACTATAAATTGCAGAAGATAATGGCCTACACTGGCAGAGGGAATTTCCTCACCTGGAAGTTACTGATGTTAATTAAATCACTGGTCTAGTCCCAATCTCTGCTGATTAGATTTGCAAGACTCCAGATAATACATTTTTACTAGTCTTATTAGGTCAATTTCCTCCCTGGCAAGAATCCATCATTCCTATGTTTTAACCTGTGGCCCAGAAAACCCAAATCCATCTGGATTGCCAGCTGTTCACTTTCTAAACTTACCTTTTCCTTCTGAAGGCTTTGTCTTCTATGAACAGACCAATGAAAAATGCCACTCGTACCCCTCAAGTCGTCAGTTTCTTGGTCATGACTCAGTAGCCCTTTGGCAATGCCTTCTGGTGGTATTGTTAGTACCCATGTAAGTCATAAGAAATGGGTGGTGCAGTCCTTGGGTTGGACAACTTTGGGGAGGTACTCCATGTTTTAGAGATGTGTGGCTTTAGAAAAAAGCAGACTTCTCCAGTGCCAATGGCAGGCATCACCAACCAACACTACTGGTCTCTTCCTATCATTCATTGGTCTGACAAAACCAACTCATGACTCCTAAGAGGACAAGCAACTGCTGCTTCTTAGAACCTCTTTCTGCTGATGATTCCATTGGTCTCTTCCACTTCCTCTTTTTTATCTCGTTTTTCCACTTGCCAAATTTCTGATACAGTTCAGGATTTTTCTCTGCCTCTTCAAACCCTTTTAATTTTGGAGGCTCCCACTTTTTAAAAAAGGAATACTTCATCCTCCTCAATAACCGGGGGAGCGAAGAGGTATTCTTTCAGGCTCATTCATTACCTTCTCTTCTAGAAGGGAGACTAGCATGCCCTTTCAGTACGATAGAAATTATTTGGCCATGACAGGAAGACAAGTACTCTTGTAAGTTTTGCATAACTCACATTTACACAGTGGTTTAAAAAGTTTGCAAAAGCATGGTACAAGTGAATCTCAAACAATCCCAAGGCTTTATTATTCCCATCTTCCAGATGAGAAACCTGAGATTCAGAGAAGTAGCCTATGTTAACCTTGGTGGATTACAAGCCTGTTTCTTTGACTTCATCCATTACCCAAATTCTCCTCCTCTATGATAGCAAGGCTTAGTAAGTTGCATGTTGACTTTAGCATCAGGAAAACCTGGTTGTGTGATGCTCAGCAAGAAACTTTGGTTCTCTTCATGAAACCCTACGTTGCAGGGAAGGTGTTGATTGGCATTGGTTAAGTAAACTGCCTCCTCATCTGGAGTTCCCTATATCAATTGCAATCCTACATCCATTCCTATCCTATTCCATCTCTGGTGGAAGTGAGATCATTGGTCCTGAGCCATTCTTACTATATCCCATTCTCCTTAGCTCTGCTTACCTTCATTAGTAGTTATGTCTCACGTTGGGTTATTCTGAATTGGGTTTGAAGTCAGGAAGACTTGAGTTTAAATCAGACTTCAGTTGCTTACTGTGTGACCCTGGGCAAGTCACTTAACCAACTCGCCTCAGTTTCTTTATCTGCAAAATAGGGATAATAATAGTACCTATCTCCCAGGGTTGTTTTAAGGATTAAATGACATGACTGCAAAGCACTTAGCACAGGACCTTGGCACACAGTAAGCATTATATAAATGTTAATTATTATCTACACCTTTTCACCTGGGCTCCCTTGTGATCAACAAATGTACTCCCAGGAGTATAGCTTGAAGTTCATAGCCTTGGCCTTGTTAGTACTATATATATCTTGTCCTCTGAGTTTACTGGTCCAGACTAAGGCCAATACCACAAAGCTGTATGGACTCCGTGCTCCGAATCTCTACGTGAAGATATACAGAGTTCCATGCATGCCCCTACATTTAAGCAGCAGGGTCAAGGGAAAAACTGAATAACAAGGCTTGAAACAGAACTGTTTCCAGCACGGGGTATACTAGGCGATATAAAGTAGGTAAAGCTCAGCAGGAAGAAAACCAAAGTAACTCATAAGAATGAGCAAAAAGATACAAGGATGTGGCAAGTGAAGTACAGGGGAAGCTGAGTGGTCGAGCCTAGGGCTGGGAGGTAGAAGGTAGCTTTTTCAGGTAATCAGCCGGACCATCTGGTCAACTTCTACGAGGTCCTTTAATACCTCCTGCACTGGACTGAAGGCAGTAATGAGAATTCCTAGAGCCTGGCATGGGTGATGAGGCTAGGGCACTTCTAAGGAATGCTCTCTTGTCAGGGGAAAATAACTACAGGGGGTAGGATAATTTCACCACTGAACAATTTTGCAGGTGATGCAGAAGTGATGAAAACAGTCCTCTTGTAAATGTCAAGAATCCTGTGAATCAAAGAGCTTTCAGTCTAATAGGTGGGAATACGACACGCATACAAATAACTATACTTTGATAGAATACTGTTAGGTACGTAATAGGTCAGTGAACTGACACACTTAGGGGAGATCATCTTTAACTAGGAGGATCACAGCAGGCTGCACAGAAGGAACAAAACCAAGCTGGGCCTTAAAGGGAGGATTTTAATAGTTTGAGATGGGAGTAGGAGTGGAGACATGGGCCTGAGAATATTTTCAGGAGGTAGACTATCAGAATTCATCCAAGCTAGAGGTCAGGATGGCAACGGGAGGAGAGGGGAGATTGAGAGGGGGCCACTTTGTTGCCTCTGGAACATAGAGTATGGAGAAGATTTGTGTGAGATAAGGCAAGAAAGATAGGCTGGAAATTTTGTGTGCCATAGCACAAAGAAATCTGAATTTTATTCAGCAGCCAATAGGAAACCACTGAAGGTTCTGAAGCAGAGGAACAACGTGATGAAACTTCTGCTAAGACGGATGTTGTTTATGGGTATTATTTAAAATCATCTCTTGCTATTTCTACGGCTGAGATTAACAGGTATTCTCACTACAGGTTACCGTCTTCCTTACCCAGCGTGTACTCAGAGATTGCAAGATGCTTACTATATGTTTAATTTATGCAAAAATTAAAGCCAAGAAAGCCCAGAGTTCCCACCAATAGTTTAAAATAGTTGTGTGCTTGGGGGCTGCAAGGTGATGCAGTTGAGAGAGCACCAGTCCTGGAGTCAGGAGGACCCAAGTTCAAATCTGAACTCAGACACTTGACACTTAACTAGCTATGTGACCCTGGGCAAGTCACTTAACCCCACTGCCTAGCCCCCCCCCCCCCAAAAAAAAGTCGTGGGCTAGTAATTAAAGCTTGGTCCTTATTTTTCCCATGTCCATCCTTAGGGGTACTTTTGAAAAAAGTCTTGCAGACACATCCTCCTCCCATTTCTCTGGGCAAGATCACATTTTATATCCATTTTACAGAGGAAATAACTGAGGCTGAATGGGGAGTAGCATGCCAGAAATCAGAGATCTTTTCCCTACACCATGCTGCTGCAGGGGTAAAAACCATTTGCAAGCTCAGGGATACAGAGAGATGTACAATATTGGGGCGCGTAGCTGCCCTGCATTCCTGACTTCCTCTCAGCGTCTCTTTTTCGACTGCCTCGGTAACCCTCTCTTGATTCATTCCTATTTTTCACATCTTCGTTCTAAGTGGTTCACTCCTGTGGTGTGACTATATGAGGTCTCCCACACAAGTCTTTTGGCCTCTGTGCCTTCACACTCCCTCTTCATTACTCTAAGAACAGAGGAGCATAGTGAGACCCATCTGGACTGCCTGGGGTTGGGGAGCGAAACTGTGCTATCTGAAAAAAGGCTCAAGTCTTCAGTGTAGGGGTGGGAGGCTGCTGAGACATGACTGGCCTAATGCTGGCCCTTTCCATCCACGTGACAATAAATTGTTAATGGCTACTCCACTGGATTTTCTTTCTTTCATCTTAAAGGGCTAGAACCTGAAGTAGAGACCCACAGGTCCTGTTAAGATTTCAGATCAAATGAACGATCGTGCCCTTGTCTACTAAAACTGCAAACCGTGAGCTGGGCCTCTATCTCTTAAATCTGTCCCACCACCAAACAGTCCCGGGAAGGCCCAGGCTATTGGCCCCCACTGCATCTGCAGCACACTCCACACACTGGTGGCCTTTACAAACAATACAAAAACATTTATTGCAAAAGATCAGTGGTTCAAATCAATTTGTATTAGGTTATAAAGTCAAGCTCCATGACCTAGGGCAGGTCCTAAGCTGCACCTGCCCTGAGAGGGGCTCAAGATCAACAAGGCACCAAAGGAAGTCCTTGGTTACCTAAGTCACCAAGCCCAGGGGAATGCTGTCATCCCAGGCCTCCCTGCAGAAGCGCCGCTGTGGCCCTGGGAGGGGCTCGGCCGTCTGGCGTTGAACGGTAGTGCAGCACGGAGGGCCTTCACTTCACGTTTCTGACTTTAGCAGGCGACTAGTCCAGTTCATTTTGATTCCATAAAGAACAGGCCCAGAGTGAAACACCCAAGAAACCCATTGTTTCCTACAGATGCTGGTGTAAAGAATTTTCCCTAGTGTGTGTTACCTCTGCTGGGTATGTTTTGGAATTTATGGTACAAAGTATCCAATGTGTATAGTTTAAAACCACCAAATTCTGTGAGCAACTTGCCCCCCATCAATGCACTGCTACACACGGGGCCTGCTGCTCATCAGAAAGATACTGGGAACCGTGCTCTCTCTCCCAAACTTAGCCATGGAGTCTCTGAAGCCCAGCTCCCCCCCAGGGACTGAGTCCAAGGGGCTCCTACAGGCCAAAATCTCTAAGACAAAGAAAGCTTCCTGAATTAGGATTTGGGGGCAGAAGAGGGTCTGAGGCAGAGGAGCCAAAGCAGCAGTCACCAGGACACCCCCAAAGTCCAGTGCCAGCCTGGAAGTTAGTATAATCTAAGTGGCTGCAAGCAGGGGAAGAGTCAGATCGGCAGTGTCTCTGTGGAGTTAGGTGTTAGGATCTTATTTAAAGAGATGCTGCTATCTGACCAGGAACAGAAGAGTTTCCGTATCAAGTTAGGCAAAGCTGGAGGAGGGACAGCAGATTTATCACCTGCTTCAGAATCTCCCAAAGGTATCAGCATTGCTCAGTCATCCTGGGGGTTACCTTATTTCCTTTCTCAAGACCCTCAGGGGCTCCTGCCAGCTTGGCTAGATGGAGATGCTCCTGGATAGAGGTAAGCGGTCCACCTCCCCCAACCTAACAAAGCAGCCCCAAACCCCATATGCCTTCTAGGAGGATATCTCAACAGAAATGGATTCAGTTGGCCCTACAGTAAAGTGAATGGCCTCCTGCTTAGCCTGGAGGGCTGGGCAGGGCCTAGAAAGGCTGTCTTTAGAGAAGCTTTGCCCAAGGCTGTGAACCCAAGACAGGGAAGAGGCAGAACCTGTTTGAACTCGGAGAGGCTCCTTGTACTAAGCCTTAGAGCAGATCTGCACAACTTGGCAGTAGGTAGGGGCCAAAATTAAAACAGGCTAAAATTCCTGGGGCTGCAGATAGGTTAGACTTGAGATAGACTGACGATGGTTGGTTGCCACGGAGACAAACAGGAGAGTGCTCAGTGGCAACCCTACAAGCGGCCAGTGGGCCGTATGTAGTGCAGGCCTGCCTTAGAGAGAAGCACCCCTCCACCCTACACCCAAGCCAAGGGAGTGGAGACACACCAAGAAAGCGAGATTAATGCTATCAAAGGTGTAATGAATTAGGCTTCCCCTGAATTACCTTTCCTAACTGTTCCTTATTCATAAGGAACATGAAAAAAATCTGAGAGACCGAGGAAGGCACCTGGAGAGAGACTTGGGACCAACGACTCCAATTCTTGTCTCCACAAGAGGAGGAAACTGCACTTCTGGCCTATGCTTAGGTCAGTGTGGAGAACACGCGAGAAGTAGAGCTTTCTTGGATTTTAATTTCTTCAGTTGGTTTCTTAAGGAGGAGGAAGAAAAACCAGGGGAAAAAACCAGACATCGTCTGCTGAAGAATTTATGCTTCTCTCTTGTATCTCAGCTCATAAAACCGGTCTTTAATGGTCTGTTCATTCTCACGCCGTGTCGGTCCCAGCCAGATCACCTGAGCAGTTAGGACATTCTCCTTCACTTTTTGCTTTGACAAAGACACTGGGCCAGGCCATTCTTGATTCGTGGGCCCAGTCAGCAGCACATAAGAGGCATGGTGGTTCTGCTCAAATAGCACTATGGCAGGGGAGACACAAGGGGTCAACGGTCTCTCTAGGGTTACTAGAATACCAGCCCTCCCACCCTTGCACCAAAGGATCTACACCCTGGAAAGCCCACCACATCTCAGGCTGCTACCAATTAAAACCAAAGCGGGGATGAGCATCCAGGTCCCTTGAGTAAGGGTTTCCACTTACCATTAAAGGCCACAATGTTCTTGGTAATGTTGGTGAGTTCCAAAAAGATATTGGGAAAAGTGGGGTGGAACATATACAGGTTTTTCTGCAAGTCAACAGTTTCCTACAGAGAACAAAAATGAAAAATCATGGATAGTTAATGTGCTTGGTGTACATCCTGATACACTCGGGACTCCTGCACACCTCTTGTGGGCCACCCCACCCTGGACCTCCCCACCAAGGGATCAGATAATTTGGCTAGAAGGAACCTTAAAGATCATCAACCCTTTGATTGTGAAGAGGAAAGAGGCAGAGTTGGGACCTGAACCCAGCTCCTCCAGCTCCAAAGCTCAGTTTTGACCTGCTCTTTCCTCCTACCATCTGGTTAGTGGTGCTCCAGAAGAAGAAGGCAGAACGTCGGTCTGCTGTCTTTACAGTGGCTGACTTGGGGGTCCCTGCAAATGAATTCAGGGTGTAGCTCCAAAGGATGGCTCCCGAAGCAGCATCCACAATCAAGATCTGAAGGCAAAGGGAGACATGCTGGGGAAAGTGCCTACACAAGAGAACGGGAGGCAGCTGGTGGGGCTCAAGATGGAGCTGCCAACTAACTTCCAGCTGGAGATTTTACTGGCCTGTCCCAGGGATTGCCCATATGGAGCTTCTTATAACAGTGAACTCCGCCATGGTAGAGACCACATTTCCTTCTATCTGTTAAAAGTCTACCAACAGTAGAGCCCTGTGGAAGAGAAAAGGTTTGGATAATGATGATGGTAACCCTGGGAAGGAGGAGCTATTATTATCTCCATTTTATGCAACAACCCTGGGAAGTAGGTGCTATTATCACCATCTCCATTTTACAGCTGAGAAAACCAAGGCAGAAAGGGATTAAGTGACTTGTCCAGTGTCATACAGCTCGGAAGTGTCTGAGATTAGATTTGAACACAAGCCTCTATGACTCTAGTGCTTCATCCCCTGTGCCACTCAGCTAGCTGCCTGCCATAAGTTAAGATATGGTCTCCAGCCCCCGTGGGGTTTACCACATAAAAAGAGGATATGACATGTTCACAAATAATATAAAATAACATTTTAAGTGAATTCTGGGGAACAAGGAGTGAGCTGTGATTTCATGCAAGGTAGATGGGATTCCCAGGTGAAAGAAATTCCCTCCACCAATAACAGGTCAGTGCCTTCTCTACAGTTCAGTCTAAGAGCTGCCCAGAGGAGCACTGAGAGGTTCAATGACTTCCCAAGGTCACACAGTCTCGTCAATGTCGGAGGTGGGATCTGAACAGAGGTCCTCCTGGTTCTGAGGCCAGTTTTTCTGTCTGCTGCGCTGGGATGTCTTTCAGTAATTAGAGAGCTGGGAACAAAGGGGAGAGAGAAGGAGACAGGAAAGGAAAGCTTCCCAGAAGAAGCAGCATTTGAAAAAGTGGGCTTTAAATGATGAGTAGGAATTCAACAGGAGGATATAGGGAAGAGGGCATTCTGAGCAAAGGCCGGGCATGGCAAAGCAAAGGTTATGTTTACAAGAACAGACTATAAAGAGAAGTGATCTGAATGGCCAGGCTGGGAAGGGCCAGGTGGGCAACCAAGAAAGGTTTTCTGAAGAATCCCCAGCTTCAGCCCTGCATCACCAATGGCCTACTGGACATTTCAAAGTCAACATGGCCACAACTGACCTGGACGTGGGTTCAGGAAGACCAGAGTTTAAATCCCATCTCAGACATGTATCAGCCGTGTGACCCTAGGCAAGTCACTTAACCTCTGCCTGCCTCTTGATTCCTCAACAGTAAAATGAGGATAAAAATAGCAAACTACCAACCCAAAGTTGTTGTGAAGATAAAATGAGATGTTTGTAAAGTGCTTCATAAATCTTAAAGCACTATGTAAATGCTACTTATTATTAGTCACCTCCCTATTTAAAAAACTCCAGTCGCTCCCTATTATCTCCAGAATCAAGTATCACATCTTCCCTTTGGCTTTTAAAGCCCTTCATAATCTGGCCCTTCCCACCTTCTTACACCTCACCCCCGCTCCACAACACTCTGTGACTCATGACACCAGCTCCCTTGTTGTCATTCCCAGAGAATGCTCCTCTCCCAACCTGGGTGTCTGCAGGGACCGTCTCCCCTGCCTGGAATGTTCTCCTTCCCCATTTCCATGGAAGGTACTACAATTCCTCTACTCTCTCAGGTCCATAACCCTGGTGTTAGCCATGACTCCTCACTCTCGGTCACTCGACACATTTAATCATTTGTCTTATGTTTTCTGCCTCCATATCAGCCCTCTGCATCCAGGCCTTCTCTTACTTACACAATACCACCTTCTTTGAGGCCTCTGACCTAGATGATTATAACAGCTTCCTAACTGGTCTGCCCAATCCAAGTGTCTCTGCTCAAGTCTATTTTACATGCTGCTACCAAAATGATACACCACATGACTCAGTAACTCCAAGGGCTCCCTCCTGTATCTGGAAGCCAACACAAAGTCCTCTGTTTAGCTTGCAAGGCCCTTCGCTCCTTGGTTTCCACCTATTGGGCACCATTCCCTCTCCTGCTCTCTGTGATGCAGCCAGAGTGTTTCTCCTCTTGGTCCCTCCCATGCCACGGATGTCTCCTGTCTCCATGCCTTTGCTTGGACTCACCCCATGCCCTCCATCACTCAGACAACCATGTTCTTCTTCCTTCAAGGTGGGTCTGAAAAACCATCCTCTAAACAAAGCCTTTCCTGATTCCCCCTAACTTCTAGTGCCCTCCCTTCCAAACAACCCTGTATTTAATGGCTTAGTATTTATTCCATATACAGTTATATACATACACAGAGGCAGTGTGCTCTAATGCATAAAGTACAACTATGAGGACAGGAATACTTCGGAGCTGAGGTGGATTGAATTCCAACCTCTGATATATGATGCCCAGGTGACCCTGGGCAAATCACTTTAACCTCTCACTTCCCTGGGCACCTCTCTAAGATGGTAAGTTTCAGAGAAGTTCTACCATCTGTAATGGCAGAGAGAGTATCCTACACCAATAAGAACATAGATTCAATTAATATATTATTACGCTTCCATTTCTGCTGTTGTTCAGTTGTTTTCATTTGTGACAAACTATACTGGAGTGGTTTGCCATTTCCTTCTCCAGCTCATTTGACAGATGAGGAAAGTGAGGCAAACAGGGTTAAATGACTTGCCTAGGGCCACACAGCTACAAAGCGTGTATATTTATTATTTCCTTGCTAGTAAATATTGTTTTATTCTTTGCATTTGTAAAGAGAGACCATACGGCACCTGCCATCTGAGGACACTTCTGTCACTTAGTCCTCTGGTTTCTCCAACTCGGCAGCATGAAAGGTAGAAGAACCCTCACACCACCTGACCTTCGTGGATGTGCAAATGCTGATCTGGCAGCAGCAAGAGACACTGAGACCCACTGAGCCACCCGCAGGAAAGGACTTCTCACAGAGGTGGCTGCCTCTCTGCCCATCTCTGCTCGCCGCAAGAGGCAAGGCACCACAAACCCTACCTTTCCTGACCCTGGGTGGCCTTTTTGCCCTTTCTGCTTGGCACCCTCCTCCCTTCATCACCCAGGCCCCTCTTACGCCAGAAGCAGGTCTCTTATTCCTTATCCAAGGAATATACTGGGTCCCAGCTCACTCTGGCTGCCCAGACTTATCTGCCTCAAGCTTCAGAGAAAGACAGGACTGAGCAAAGGAGTTTGTTCAAACCTTTCTTTGTTCACCGGTTCCATTTTCAAGGACTATAGCAAGTGCACCTGGTTTGTAGTAGCCAAGGACTGGTTTTCTGGAAGGATAAGAGTAAGGAGATCAAAATGGAGATTCCTACAGAAAGTCACTGGAGTAACTAATATTCCAGGAACAAGCATAGCAGCTGATTCTCACAGCCAGCCTATACCGTTCACAGACAATTTAAAACAAACTCAGTGAATGTCAGAGCTTTCCCTGCAAAGAGGCAGCGCAAAGCTCTTCCTCATTCCTAAGCACATAGTACCCCCGTGGCAGTGGCAGGTTTAATGGACGCCGTGCCCCCTCCCCCACTGTGAGCAGCACAGTCTAATGGAAAAAGAGGCGGTGGTTTAGAAGATCCCAGCGCTACCCCTTCCTAGCTGGGTGACCTGCGGCCTAGCATTTAACAAGTCTCACTTCTCATCTATAAAATAAAATAATACCTTACAATAGGACTGTTTGTAAACAGAAGTGCAGAGCAAACAGAAGGCGATAGTGTTATTTTACAAGGTCTCCTCCCCTTAATAATCTAAGCTGCCCCTCTCTTCAGGAAGGAAGGAAACAAGCACATTATTATAAGTGCTTACTATGTGCTAGGCACTGAGCTGAGCTTTAAAATTATCTCATTTGATTCTTGCAACAACCCTAGGAGGTAGGTGCTATTATCCCATTATCATCATCATCACCATTTTACAGCTGAGGAAACGAAAGCAAACAGAGGTCAAGTGGCCTGCATTCAGCTAGTAAGCATCTGAGGCTAGATTTGAACCTGGGTCTCCCTGTCTCCAAGCCTAGCACTACCCAGCTGCCCTGGCATGAGAAGGTATTCCTGCTTTTTTGAACTATCTCATACACAGAACACCAGTCCCCTGCTTCAGAGGCCAACGATACCTCACAACTTCAGATGTGTTGAGGGTCCACTTCGAAATAAGCGTCTGCCCATCCAGCAGCTCACATGCATCTGATTTCACGAGGAGTATGTCTTCCCCTGCACTCCCAGGTACTTTCATCAGGTAACGGATTGTTCCCCAGCTGAGTATAAATGCAGAGGGAAGGCCCAATAAGACAACAGAGAGGTTTCTTGGGAGGAAAAACACATTAGTTCTATAACTAGATCAAAACGTTTCCAATTCTGACAAAACTGAATTATGAAAGACAGAGGTGCTCATTCTGGTGAGAGGGACTGGCCAACCAGAGACAAGAAGAAATTTGGCTTTTCCATGTTTGCTCCCCACCTCTGGAGGCAATTGTCTGTATTATCTCTAATCATATAGTTACCTCCTTATTTTAGTTATTCCTCTTCTAAAACATTTGGAACACTGTCCTCTTTTTTAAAAAATTTATTTATTTTATTCTAAACCTGCAAATAATACTGCTTTGCCAGTTTATTTTGCTCAATTTGGAAAAGAAAAAGGACTAATTTTATACGGAAAACAAGGGACTTATCCCCTTCACTACTCTTCTCTATAATCCTTTCCTCTTCAACTACTATTTTCAATCAACAAGCATTTATTAAGACCAGGCACAGGATCTGATCACGCTATCCCGGACCTTTCCAGACTCGGCAAGTATTTTACCCGGTAGACAAGCTCTGAATGCTGGTACAGGAGGTTCTTCCCACTGACTCCAACTCTTGGGCTTCTCTCCATCCTCCCCTCCATATCACTGCACTTTTATTCTATGCTCTCTTCCTTCAGTGCCTTTTGCTCACACTTTTTCCAATATCTATAATGCCCTCTGTCTCCTCCCCCGATGGGTGTGATCTTTCACCCAATTTCATAGCATTTTATACCCCTCTTATTCATATTAGATATATGTGTGACCATGCCTTAGCACAGCCATGAGACTCTTTAAGTTCTTGATCACTGGGAACACGTCTCTTCTATCTTCCTTTGTGCCTAGCACTGCACACAGTAGGCACTTAGTATTTGCTAAATGGTCAATTCTTCTTTATTTTTCTGATTTTTATCTCTGCTTTTGTTTGTTCTTAATTCCTTAAGCCTTGACTATGATACGTAACACCAAGCCTCTTCCCTTTAAACTCTTTAACATTTTTAGTCTTCTCTGTGGTCTTTTACATAGGCTTTTACATAGGCCTCCATATATACCAAAATACAGAAGCACTTTTTGTGCTAATAAAGAAATGAAAGCAAAGGAGATGCCCATCAACCAGGGAATGGTTAAACACTCTATGGTACATGAAGATACCATAAAGTAGGACTTCTTAACCTTTTTGGGGTCACGGACCCTACCCTTTCGGCACTCTAATGAAGTCTATGGACAATGGCTCAGAATCATGTTTTTAAATGAATAATATAAGCTACAAAGGATTTCAAGGGAAATCAATTAAATTGAAATATATAGTTATCAAAGTATTAAAAGGGCCAAATTCGTGGATCCCCAGGTTAAGAACCCCTAATGTAATGGAATACGATTATGCTGTAAGAAAAAATAAATATGACTCTAGAAGACTTATGTGAACTGGCAGGAAAAGAGAAAAAACAACAAAACAATCAAAACTAAATGTTATGGCATTGTAATGCCCAAGCCTGACCCTCATATGAGGAAGCACTTTCTTTCTTTGAAAAGGAAGAGACTTGGGGTATGGAACACTTTATTATAATGTCAGACTTTTTCAATGTGCTAGTTAGTTTTACTGAACTGGTTTTTCCTTTTTTTTTTTTTAAACCAGTCATAATGGATGGCTGTTTGGGAATATGAGGGGGAATATACTGTGAAATATAGGTGAAATAAAATAAAAGTTACCAGTAGTAATTTATTTTAAAAACATTTGCATGAGTCAATTACTTTTTTCAGCAGGGAGTTCCCCTCCTCCACAGAGGAATGGAAGTGCAAGAAAATATGACTGTATACAAAATGAACCTGTGAGAAGGAGGTATTCTGTGGGTAGCATTGTCAATCATTATCTTCCAGTAAGGATCTTCCTCAAATTTGTTCTTTTTTCCAGTCATTTGCTCATAAAGATCCTTCAGAGAATATCCATAGAGGGAAGATGCTGCGTAAGACAAAAATGAATCAAAGGTCTGGGTCTAGGCAGTGGCTCACAAGATGCAGGGCTAAAGAATACCAATCTTCTACCAAAGCTCACGTACCAAACTCTTAAGGGTCTTTGGATTGGGAAGCACAACATGTGTTCTAGGCAACATGGAAAAGTGGACTTAGCAGTCAAAAGGCTTGGGTTGGAGTCAGGGCTTTTATACCTACTAAAGTGTGATTATGAGCAATTAATTTTTTCTTCCGAGTCAATTTCTTTCTCTATAAAATGGGAAGAGTAACCCATTTTGATGGGCTATTGCAAGAAAAGTGTTTTGGATTAAGAGAAACTATTATTATTATTTTCCCTCCAACAGTCTTTAAAGAATTTGTATAGAATTTGCATAAGAAGAATTCAGGGGATCTTTTTGAGAAATTGTCAGACGACCAGCAAAGATGGCAGAGTACGAAGAAGTAGTATGGCTGAGCTTTCCCCCACAACCGAATGGGAAATCCAGAAAAAACTTAAAAACAAAAATAATTCTGAGTCATTTTTCCAGCCCAGGTTATCACTGGGACACAGGCAGAGAAGTCTGCAGACTCTGGGATGGGGTATAGCCAGGAATGGCCAAGTAGCATTACAGGCTAGACCCTGGAGGAAGGCCATATGTGACTGTGCACCAGGGCAATAAGGAATAGAAGTGGGATCCAGGGCAGATTGAGAAAGGAACCTATAACTAGGGGCGGCATTCCAGGATAAGCAGTTGTAGGATGTAGGCTGTGCACCGAGTGTGGAGTAAGTACAAAAAGCATGTAGCAGCTAAGTGGCTCTGGTCCCAGGATAGGAGCAGGATCTTAGATCTAGCCCTCAGTCCAGTCTGAAGCCTGCAGTGGAATAATGAGGACAGTAAACCCAAACCAAAGGGGAGTTTGCAGTTCTGTCACTCAGAATCCACAGAGTTTTCCAGTTGGTTGATGGTGCAGTCTAGCAGGGAACTCCAACCAAGGGCAGGCACACAGCTGAATGGTCATACCTAAGCCAATGTAAGAACTTGCAGAACTCAGACCAAGAGGCCAAGCATTCAGACTTACTCTAGATCAGACCATTTTGAGAGCACTCAAAGTTAGAAAGTCCCTGGCCTTCAAAGGAAACTGAAGTTCCCAAGAGGTGGAGATAAAGAAGGACAGAAGCATGGAGAGTGGAGAGGTCAAGCTGAGAATGGTAATGTGTAGTGGTACAGTTTGAATTTCCAGAAGCCATTTCAGAGCCTTGAATATAGAAGGATACAACAAATGTCTGTTGAATTGAATTAATGGATGAGAGATACTGCTGACAGAGAATAAAAAGATAAGGCACTGGAAGTAATGCAACATTAGACAAGTCACTTAACCTCCTTCATTCTCACTTCCCTCACCTCTAAGATGGGGGCGCTGGACTAGGCGGGTTCTGAGGTCCCTTCCAGACGCACTTCTGCAATCCCGAGACGCTAGGAATCTGAGTGAGTGATAGGATGGTTCACAGTTTTCACTTCTGTGATCCTAAGACGCTAGGAATCTGAGTGAGTGATAGGATGGTTCGCAGTTTTCTCTGGTAGAGTTGTCTGGATAAGACTATGGTCAGAGGGGTTATTACATAGGGGTTATTCAGAACTGAAGATTAGCAGGGTAGGAACAATGGAAGGTCAATGGAGCAAGGGACTGAAGGGTATAGGAGAGAGCACTCTTGAAATAGTTAAGTCAGGACTATGTAGAGAAGAAAGTGAGATTGGACCTGGGCCAAATGGAAAAAGAGAGTGCCAAGAGACTGAAGGTCATATTGAGGGTGAAAAACAAGCCTGGGAAAAATAAAGGAGAGGGAGAGGAAGAAAGAGAGGAGATTATGGTTAGAGAGAGGAATTTCAGCATTGGGGATCTGCTAATGGAGTGTCTTTGAAAGACAGGGAGGTCTAAGCTGTGACCACCCTGGCCGCTGGCTAAAGTAGAACAAAAGTGGAGGTCACAGTACGTGAAAAGTTCAAGAAACAGAAGGACAGAGTATTTGAAGGATACTCAGACATGATGTTTTACTTGTCGACACATTTTCAATAAAGAAAAGATAATATTCTTAAAAAAAAAGTTAGAAAGTCCCTAGCCTAAGCTATTATCGAGATCCTGGAATAACATACCTAAGAAAGCAGCAGCTGGAGGACCAAACGGACACAAAGCAGGATTGAAAGACAGCCCAGCCATTCCCTTCAGAAGCACAAACAACTCGGCCCTAAGGCAAAGTCCAAAGTTAGACTGGAAGAATAAGCAAACAAAAAAGGAACCTCATCATAAAGAACTATCACGGTGATAGAGATGCTCAAGACACAGATCTAGAAGAGAGTGACTCCAAAACATCTACAAGCAAGCCTCACAGAAAAACATAGCTTGGATACAAGGTTAGCTAGAATTCCTGAAGAGATGAAGCAAGAGTTTGAAAAGACCTAAAAATGATTTTATAAATACAATGAGTATACTAGAGGAAACAACTAGAAAAGAAGTAAGAGTGGCAGGGAGAAAAATTGGAAAAGAAATGATAGCTATAGAAGAATTGGAAAGATAATCAACAGCCTGGCAAAAGAAGTGTAAACCCTCACCCAAACAAGAGACTTCTTGAAAATTAGAATGGACCAAAGAAAAGTAAATGACTCCATAAAGCAACAAGAAATATTAAAACAAAGCCAAAAGACTGAAAAAATAGAAGGTATAAGGTATCTCATATCAGAAATTTACCTGGAAAAAACAACAAGGAGAAGCAATTTAAGAATCACAGGACTGCTTAAAAGCCATGACCAAAAAAGGACTAGATATCATATTAAAAAAAAAAAACCACAATAGAAAATCACTTAGAACTAGAGAGCAAAGTAAGACTAGAGAGAATCCCCTGTTTACCTCCCTCAGAGAAACACAAAAATGAAAACTCTCAGGAACATCACTGCCAAAATCTAGAGCTTCCAGGTCAAAGCAAAAATCCTGCAAACAGCCTAAAAGACAGGATTCAGGTATTGTACCAGGATCACACACAATTAGCAGCCCCTCTGTGAAGCAGTAGAGACTGGAATATTCCAGAAGGCAAAGGATCTAGGTTTATAACCAAAAATAATTTACTCAACAAAACTGAGTATAATCATACAGGGGAAAAAAACAGGCCATTAATGAAATTAAGCATTCCTGATGAAAAGATGAGAGCTGTGTAGACACAGGAGTCAAGAGAAGCATAAAAGGGTAAGCATGAACAAGCAATGAAGGGCTAAATGAGGATGACCTGATTACGTTCTAACAAGATAGATAAGGTTTTCCTCAAAACCTTGTTGTCATCAGGGATTACAGAGAAAGCTTAAAAAGACAGGGGTGGGGGGGGACGGGACGGACAGACACAGACTCAGAATGTTTCTTTAATGTTTTGATGCTCTTAAAATAAGAAAGGAAAGGGAGGGGAAAAGGAATACACTCAAGGGGAAAAGGTGAGGAAAATTAACTGACATAATTTGGGTGCACAAGTAAAATACCATACAAATGAAGAGGAAGGGGTGAGGGAAGCCAGTGACACTCAAGCCTCATTTTCATCTAAACTGGTCAGAGGAGGGAAGAAAACACATATGGAGTTGGTTGTAGAAATACACGTCACGCAACATGGAAGAGGAAGGAAAAGGAAGAAGGGAAAGGGAGGCTAAAAAGGAGGACAGATTAAGGGAAGGATAAGTTCTAAGCTAAACAAGCTGTAACTAAAGAAGTGTCATCTCCAAATTGAGAGCACAGAGTTTTAAAAGCAAAGAGAGAGAGGAACCTATGACTGGCCTCTGGACAAGAGGAAGAGAGAAGGGGAGCAGGGAGCAAAGGCTGAATGTGACAAACCTAAAACTCTGGCATGGAGAACGTGCCTTTTCTTACCACCCTCTTCTTCATAAAGGGGGAGAGGGAAACTCTGATCAATATAACACCTAACCAACCAGAGGACCAGGATGAAACATCCCACCATCCTCCTGATGGAGAGGTGTTAGATTTAATGTGCAGAGTAAGACACCCATTTTTACAGAGCCAATGTGGGCATTTGTTTTGCCTAACTATGCATATTTCCTACAAGAGATTTCCTTTTCTTTTTCTCAATGGGGAGGAGGGGAGAGAACATTATAAATGCTTGTTAACCAAAAAAAATTTTTTAAAGAGAGGTCCAGTACAAAGAAAAAAAATACCGGAATGAAAAATAATGTAGTAGGCTCCAGTGTTTGTGACATGCATGACATAACCAACATCTCCTTCTAGATTTAGGCGGCTCACGAAACCAACTTGTTCACCAGTACTGCTTGAAAAGAGGTAACTTTTAATCTGGAAGAAAAAGAATCCCCCCCCCAAAAAAATATATCAGGACAGTGCAGTTATTCTCGTGCCACTGAAAAGTTAGGTGGAACAGTGGATACAGCACTGGGTCTGGAGTCAGGAGACCCAAGGCCAAATCCAATGTCAGCACTTAGCACTGTGAAAAAACTGCAGGTTTGGAAAATCTTTCTTATTTAAGAGTTCCACCTCGTAAAGATTTCCCTCAGAGGCCTGAAACAGAAATGGAACTAGGCTAAAAAAAATACAAACATTGAAATTAGCCACCGTGGTAGATGTGTAAATGCTTCGGCAAAGGAAGGGGCACATTTCAGAGGCAGTTATCCTGCAAAATTTGAAAGAAGAAAGAAAAAAATATTATCTGTCTTTACCCCCTGCAGAGCCAGACAACCTCCACCTCCCCCTGCTGTCTATGAACAGGACCCTGAGCCTTAACTCAAGAATCTGTAACTAAAGGAAGACAAAAGAAAGTGGAAGAAAAACACAAAGGAGAAAATAAAGGAGGGTGTGTGTGTGTGTGTAGGAATAAAGAGAAACCCAGGAATTTACAGCTGGTTTTGACTAAAGGCCACTGAAATAGTATAGAAATAATATTTGTAAAGTGCTTAGCACAGTGCCTAGCACATACCAAGCACTATATAAATGCCAGCTACATTATTATTCTAATGTCAATTTACTCTGGAGCTGTAGGCCTGTGGGTTCCAAACTCAAATGAGTCAGGACTTAGTTTACTGATGGAGTAGTAAGAAACAATTGTATCTGGAAAGGGAAGCAGGGAGGGGGACAGAGGAACCCCACAATATGGCAATAATGTTTTCCATCGCAGAAAACGTATCTCATTGCTTGGAAGAGAATTCCTTCTCTTCCACCAAAAAGTATGAAAGAAATGTTTGTACCTCTCTCCCCGATTTGAGGAAGAGTAGCAGGTCTTGAACCTCATCATCAGTCACATCAGGTATATTCAGGAAGGGGGTCAGTATTGAGGTATTAACTCCAAAGCTCGAAGGCAGTTTCCACAGTATTTCCCCTTAAGAGAAAAAAAAATGTATTAACGGTGAGCAATGGCTTTAAAAATCAACTCTTTCTTCAAAAATCAATATTCTAAGAGACCCTAAGATTTCTGAGTGGAGATTTCACAGTGCCAGTAAATGCTTGTTAAATTGAATTCAATTTCAGGACTTGCTGGTCCCAATTTCAGTAACAAATGATGATTACGTTTGTATAATATTTCACACTTTTCAAAAGGGCTTTCCAAACATTAATTCTTATCTGAAAGGCACAAGAGTCAGTTAAGCATTTCTTAAGCACCTACTCTGTGCCAGGCATTGTGCTGGAGCTGGGGTATGAAGGAAAGCAAAAGACAGGCCTTGCCCTTGAGGAGCTACCAGTCATTTAGAGGAAACAACATGCCAACTACTACTTACCAACAAGCTAGAAACAGAAGGAAGCACCAGAACTAAGGGGGCTGGGAAAGGCTTCTTGAAGAAGCTAGATTTCAGATGGGACTTGAAGGAGGTCAGGAAAAGCCACAAGGCAGAGAAGAGGAGGGAGATCTGTGGGCATGGGGGACAACCAGTCAAAAGGCTTGGAAAGCTGGGAAATGGAGTGCTGTGTGTGAGTGAGGAACAGCAAGGAGGGCAGTGTCATTGACTCCCTGAAGAACCCTCAAGTAAACCAGATGTAAGAAGACCGCAAAGGTGGGATGGGGCTAGGCGGAATGCCAAATGAGACTTTATATCTGATCCTAGAAGTGATAAGGAGCCACTAGAGTGTGTGTGTGAGTGAGTGTGTGTGTGTGTGTGTGTGTGTGTGCATGTGCACACACAAAATAATCAGACCTCTACTTCGGGAGAACCAATGTGACAGCTAAATGGAGAATGGCCTGCAGCGGAGAGAGACCCGAAACAAGAAAGCCCGACCAGAAGCCTCTCATGACAGGCTAGGAGGGAGGTTACGGAGAGATAAAACAAAGCAACTGGGAACAGAATGGATAGGAGGGTGAAGAGCTGAGGAGGACACCTTGGTTTCCCGCTTGGGAGCCTTTGGAGGGAAAGAGAACCAGTTCTGTTTTGGACAGGAGTACAAGATATCTACAGAACATCCATTTCCAGATGTCCAATAGTTAACTGATCTATAGGAATGGAGGTCAGCAAAGAGGTTAAGGCTGGATAAGTAAATTTGAAAATCATCAGGATAGAGACAGCAGAGCCCTGTGGGACACCCAGAGTTGACCTAGGGCATGACCTAAATGAAGGTCCAGCAGAGGAGGCCGAGAAGGAGCATTCAGATAGGCAAGGGAGAAGCAGGAGAGAGCAGGGACTGACTGGAGAGGGTGGAAGGTGGGGATCAGAGAGCTCCTCCTAGATCCTCCATTTAAGGACAGGGCCCAAGACGTTCATTTCATAATCTCCCATGAGGCTGCAGTATTTCATCCTGTCCCTGCCTCAGTACCTTTTCTCTCTCTGATCCCACTTCCCCATTCCTGCCATTTTTTAGCTTCTATTTAATTTTTAATGTGCTGTCTTGTCTCCCCCCTAGTTAGATTGTGAGCTCCTTGAGGACAGGGATTGTTTTTAGCTTTTCTTTGTAAATACAGAGGTTAGCATAGGACCTAACACATAGTAGGCCCTCAAATGTTTGTTGACTGACTAGAGGTTCAGTGTATGCTCATCAAGATAAACAGGGAAAATAACACATATAGTACTTAGCCTTTATAGAGTTGTGGAGAAAGCACTTTGTAAACTGTAAAGAGTTATTTAAGTGTAAGCTATAATTATTATTCTTGGTGATCTGCAGACAAAAAGCTAGCTATTGGTATTATAACCATTTGGATCTACTGAATTTCTCAGGACAAAAACCTTGATACTAAAACTCTTGTTCTAATCCTAAATCTCTTTACTCACATAATTTTCCTTTCCCACCCCATAAAATTTCTTCGTTCCCTGAAATTATTTCTACTTCTTGCTCTTTTCTTCTCTTTCATACTCTGTAAGCTACAATTAATAGGGAAGTTCTGAATCAGCTATTCACACAGGGAATATTGTGGAGCCTGAAAACATGCTCATCTATCTCTATCCTAAAGGCCAAGGAGTTTGCAGTCTCACTTTTAGGTTTATTTAGCTGATTTCCCCAAAATCAGAACAATAAATGCTCTCCAATATTTATTTTATCAACTTGTTTTAAATAGTCAATCCCAAACCATTCTTATCTCATATTTGCTGACAAGCTATTCTTATCCCATGTTTTAGAGGTACAAAGTCAACTTCCTTTCCTTTCCAGATGCTTTCCTGGACTTGAGTCTATTTTACAGGATCCATCTATAATTTGAAGAGGGGACTCACACAGCCAAATTTTAGTATAGGGGTCAGTGGCCTATAGCATGCCTACTAAAGGTGCTCAATGGCCAAGGTTGTATAAGGAAGTACACACAGGCATGCATGTGAGAGAAGAGCTTGTCCTGCTACCCTCTTTCTCCTTCCTATTTCTACCAAATCTAAGACTTCCTAGGGACTATCTATGATTTATTTTACTAATAGGTGCAACCAAGAACTAAGGCAACCCCAAAATTGTCTCTGCTGAAGAGCTCAACCCCGTAGGCTGGGTAGGATCAATTTGAGGTCATCATGAAAAAGAAACAAAAAACTCACATTGGCAATGGTTTCTCCTTCACAAACCAAGGGCGACCCACCCAGGGAGCACCATAACTCCTTTGCATCTGGGTTTAGATTATATAAAGAATATATTCCTGGCACACAACATCTTAAATTACGTTGAATAAATGAAGTCATAGCATGGTTCTTTTAAGAGGGTGCTGACCCCTTTTTAGAAATTTAATTAAAAAATCTACAACATAAATCTTTGAAGATGAAAATGTTGTCTTTTTTTGTCATTTTCTCCCCTCTGACGTCTAGATCAGCACTTCTTAAACTGTAAGTCACAACCCTATGTGGGGTTGTATGGGATTGTGAAAAATTCAGCAACAGTAAATGGTTTCTGAACACACAATGACCAAAAATTAATTAAAAATCAAGCACGTAATGAATCTGAGGTGTTTCTAGCACTGCTTGCCCATGCTGCATCAAACAACTTCACTGCACCTTTGTTTCTGAACACAAAGCATGCACACCTTGCACTGTGCATACCCTCAAGCCACATAACACCGAGGAATGCCGCTTAAACGTGAAAAGGGGGTCGTGAGTGGAAAAAGTTTAAGAAGCCCTGATCTAGAAGATGCCCAACACAGCAGGTACCTAATAAACAGTTAACTGGAACTGTCAAGATTTTGACTCCATTGGATGCAATCCTCCCACGACGTCCCCAAACTTCCCTAAAAGACCATGAAAGTTTAGCAGAGAAAATATAAATATGTTCCACCTGTTTTTCCTACCTGTGGAAGAATCAACTGCAAGGAAAGAATTATATTTCCCCACAATGAAGCAGCCTGAGAGTGGGGGTGGCCCCTTGGTCGTCTGGTGATCAAAACATTCCATGTTGGCCACCTCCTGAGCTACAGGCTTCTCCCAGAGCAGGCTGCCATTGGCGCCAGACACCGCGGCCAGAAAGACGCATGGAGAGAAGCCTAGGAGAGGAAACCCAAAGTCACCGTCGGCATACACACTTGTGTTTGTTACTCGGTCCATTTGTTAGAAGGAGCACTATAATTACCTCTTAATCCCCAGGTACTTCTGATTTTCCTTTTTAAAGTGGAGTCTTTACAGGGTTTAGATCCTGCCACATCAAACTCATGCATTGTTTCCCCTAGAGCCTTCATTCATTGGGAACATTCCCCAAGATTCTGACCTTGCTTCTTTCTCTCTGAACTCTGTCCACTGGCAATTTTATCCAAAGGATTTAGAGCTAGAAGGAGCTTTAGAAATTAATCTATTCTAGTTCTCTAATTTTACAGAACGAATCTGAGGTGCAAAGACATTACATGGCCAACACAAGGTCACACTGCTGGAACATAGCCAAGCCAGGATTCAAATTCTAGTCTTCTGACGCCAGGGGTAGTGTTCTTTCAATTACACCATGCTGTTTGTGGGCTACATCGCTTCACTACCACTTCCACGCAAATTACCCTCAAGTCTGTATCTTTGGACCCGTATTTGGGGGGGTGGATTAGGCAATGGAGCGAAGTGACTTGCCACAAAGCTAGTACGTATTATGTGTCTGAGGCTGGATTTGAACTCAGGTCCTCCTGAGTTTACGCCTGGTGCTCTATCCACTGCATCACCTAGCTGCCCCTCCAATATTCTTTCTTGAACACTGGTCACAAATTTCCAACCATACATCTCCACCTAGATGTTATGACTGAGGTTCTGACATTTCCATATTCCCCACACTTCCCAATTAACAATGATAGCAATCTCCCAGGCTAATAATAAGAATAGTAGCTAACGTGTATATTGCACTTACTATGTTCCAGGCACTGTGCTAAGTGCTTTACAATTATATACATAATATATTAATATTATATATGATATTAGTACATTATGTCAATATATGCTTTCCCCTAATTACATGTTAAAACAATTTTTAAACATTTTTTAAAAAAATGTTTAAAGTCTGAGTTCCAAATTCTATCCCTCTCTTCCTCCTCTCCCCTCTTCCTCAGATGGTAAGCAATCAGATATAAGTTACACATGTGCAGTCGTGTAAAAATTTCCACATTAGCCATTTTGTACAAGACTCAAATAAAGAAAAAGAATGAAAGAAAGTGAAAAACAGCGCTTTACACTTATTATCTCATCTGATGCTCACAACAACCCTGGGAGGTAGGTGCTAGAATTCTTCCCATGTTTTTACAGATGAACAAACTGAGGTAGAGGTGAAGAGACTTCCCCAAGGGTCACACAACTACTGCCTGAGGATAGAATCCCCAGGCATCTTTGATTCCTCCTTTTTCCTTGCCACTGATTGTCACCAAGTCCAATAGAGTCTACTGAGGCAGCATGGCCAAGTGCATAGAGAGCTGGCCTCGGAGTAAGGAAGATCCGTGTTCTGCTTGCATGGCTGAGGGAGCTTCCTATCCCAATGAAATCACAGGGACCGTCCCTAGCCCTATCTCTGAATAGATTCCATCTTTCCTTTGTCTTTTCATCTGTCTCATCATTCTCACTCCTATGTCCGCCATTCTAGTTCAGGTCTCTGCTACTTCCAACCTGAGCTACCACAAAAGCCCTGCACAGGTCTTCCTACTCCAAATCACACTACCATTCAAAATTTATATTTTGGGTCATGTCTCTCCTTTATTCAAAAACCTTCAATGGCGCTTTATCCTAGATTATGTCCAAATTCAAATCGTATTATACTTAAACAGTCTAGGATTCCAGCCCCACTGCATTTGAATATCAGTATATTTTTCTAGCTCTCCCAAATATATATATTTTTTATTTTTTGTTCCAGGCAAACCTTATGTAAAATTGCCCCAACCAACATAATTTCTCACATTTTCATAATCATAACCAAGCCCTATACTAAAGCAGTAGTTCTTCACTATAATATCCTTCACCCAATCCCCTGAAACCAGACAATCTCAGGCACATTCCAGTCTAAACTTATATTCCCTCCATTCCCACCTAAAACTGGTCTGGGGGTTCTTAACTTTTTTTTGTAGCACAGACCTCTTTGTCAGTCTGATGAAGCCTATGGTCCCCTCCTTCTCTGAATGTTTTTAAAAGTACAAAATAACATAAGATAACAAAGGAAACCAATTATATTGAAATATAAAATTATAAATTTTTTTTTGAAGTTTACAGATTCCAGGTTAAGAATTCTTTCATTAAACTAAACTTCTTGAGGTCAGAAAAATCTCTCTATTTTTGTCCCCAGCCACAGTACCTAGGATCGTGAAATACACCAGAGGTGTCCAACTCATGGCCTGCAAAACTCTCAAGTGCAGTGTGAACTAGGTTAAAATGTAATTGAGTAATGTCTAACAAAATAAATAAAAATAAGCATACACACATAAATATGCATTTTTATTTTACAAATAAAACTGTAACAGGACACAGACAATGTTAATTTGCGGTTTTGTAAGTCAATAAGTGGTGCAGTGCTCCACTTCTATTTGAGTTTGATCACTGATCTACACATCTTAGACACATCAAATATTTGTCAAATGAACACATCATGTATGCCTCCTCTTTTTCCAGGCTTATGTGTCTTCAACTGATCAGCAGAAACACTGCTCCACAATCATTACTGACAAATTCAGCCAACTTATATACTAGGTGCCAAACACTTACTCTCTGGACTAATGTTTCTGCCAGAAAAAGGAAAGGAAGTTTTTGTATCTGATTATTCAGAATAATGCCTGAGAAGCCATTGTGGGTTCTCTTCCTTCTTCCTACCAACAAGCAAAATTACCTTCATCTGCGCAGGATATGTTAAAACTGCTGCTGCTGTTGCTGTCTTTATAAAGAAAAATAATATCTTGAACTGTGTCTTCGTTTATATCTTTAAATGCCATGAAGTCATAGGATACTGAAAAAGAGTAACAAGTATCAACAGCCATCCTTGGGTGAGCAGAGCACTGGTGAGGCCTCAGTGACCATTGGATTCATCCCCTCTTTATTTCACAGATGAGAACATGGAAGCCCACCAAGGGAGCCCAAGTGACTTGCCATCACCTGGGGAGTAAGTAATAAGTCGATATGAATAATGACTAGGTAATTAATATTCCCCTTTAGAATAATTTTTTGTCCCTTCTAAATTTACTGTTGCCCTTCTGTTTATTTAATATTTCATTATCCTCTTTTTTGTCACTTTCATTATTCATTAACTCTTTCCCTCCCCAGCCAAACAAATAAGTATTGCCAAGCAAAACAAATGTGTACATTAGCTGTGTTGAAAACATATGTCTCATTTCACACCTCTAAGTCTATTATCCCTCTGTGCAGAGGTGGGAAGAATGCTCCATCACTAGTCTTTTGGAGTCATGGCCGGTCATTTGAATTAAGCAGGTTTCTTAAGTCTTTCAAAGTTTTTCTTCATAAAATTGCAGTTGCTATTTATTTAAACAGTATTTAATTTTTTCCAATTACATGTAAAGACAGTTTTTAACATTCATTTTTATAAAATTTTGAGTTCCAAATTTTCTCTCTCCTTCCCCTCCTCCCTTTTTAAGATGGTAAGCAATAAGTTATTTATGTGCAATCATGTAAAAAAATATTTCCATGTTAGTCATGTTGTGAAAGAGGAAACAGAACAAAAGAAAAAAAACACACCAAAAAAAGTGAAAATAGTACGCTTCAAAAAATTATATAATTATTGTAAAAATGATTCTCCTGTGTCTGCTGCTTACTTCACTCTGCACTGGCTCATATTCCTAGGTTTTCTGAATCTGTCTCTTTCATAAGTTCTTACAATACAATAATATTCTATTAATTCATATATCATAATTAGTTCAGTCATTCCCCAACTGATAGACATCCACTTTGTTTCCAGTTCTTTACTACAACAAAGAGTTCTGTTAAAAATATTTTTGTCCATTATGGGTCCCTTCCGTCTGTATATGACTTCCACAGCTATTACTTTAGACACATGCAATAATCTGCAAAGGAAAGAACAGTTCTAAAAATAACATAACAAAGAACTTTTGGTAAATAAGGAATATCATAACTGAAGCAAAGACTTTTCTTCCTTCTGCCAGGTCCCCTTTCTACCCTTTTCATTCCTATCACTTTGGGATGGGAAGATGGAGCAAAGGGAAAGGAGGAAAAGCTCTGAAATGTTAAATCTCTGTTAACTATGTGAAAGAGGACAGATGACCAGAGATGGAAAAATAACTCTGTAACTTTTCTGTTCCATATTTAGCACTTCCTCAAGATAAGTAGAGGGCATTTTACTCCTCTTAGGAAAAAAATGTAACTATTTCTTTTCCCTTCTCTTTAACCGAGGGACCCAGTGGACATCAGAATGAGTTTAAAGACCAACAAAGCCAGCTCTAGTTGTGAAGTATCTAATCCCCAAACTCAAGAGAAGTTTATTCCTGAAGTTGTTTGGCTCCATTTCTGACCACGAATGATGATCCTCTAGAGTTCAGTAATAACAACTCACATTTACACAGCATGTTATAGCTTACAATGCTCTTTACACATGCTCTATCAAGAAGCCCTCTCAAGACTGAGCACAAAGAAGCATTCTCAAAATTATTCAAATTCATAACCACTCAAATAGTACCACATGCTCCTGTTTTCCTGAGCATTATGAAAGAAATGGAATGTCCTGAAAAGACTGACTCAGTCACTGTATTCAATAGTCAATTTAAGGAAGCTGGAAGCTTCCAGTTTCAGTGAGGGAGGAGAAGAGTGTCATTTATGCTCTCTATACTTGCAGATTAAGGGCTATTGGTGGCACCTTGGTCAAACAGTTTGTAAAACAAAATTTACCAGGAATCACTTTTTTTCCCCCAATTAATTAAGTTTTAGTTTTCAACATTCACGTTTATAAGATTTTGAGTTCTAAATTTTTCTTCCTCCTTCCCCAAGACAGCATGCAATCAGACATAGGCTATACATGTACAATCATATTAAACATATTTCCACATTGGTCAATCATTCATGTTTTTTATGGCAGGTTTCATGTCTACTAGCCCATTTGTGAGTAAATTTGTGAGTCCAATTGTATTCATTTTAACACCTGGCTATTCACAAAATGAAGAGCAGGTCAGTTAAATTTGGGGGTGGGATGATTATTTCTCATGTCTTCCTTGTAACAGCTTTTTTTTTTTTTTTTACAGCTTCTTTCAACTACAAGGAAGCAATAGTAACCGTCTGGGACCCATGTTCTGAGTCATTGATTCAAACACAGAGAAAAGCATAATTCCAACCCTGAACACAATATAAGATAAGGGTTGTTTGGCTCTTCATAATAAAGTCCAGTGGAAGGCAGAACAAGGCACAAATGAACATACTTACAGCCAACTTACCTGCTGTGTTATAATTTATTTCCCACATTTTTTGTGATATAGGCCGATCTGGACATGGGATGATGAATGAAATGATGAATACCACAAAGAGGCAGGTAAATAACAAAAAGAAAAAAACCACTGTGCGGCACTGGGCAAACCGGGAATGATGAGATGCTTTCTTAAAGGAACCATCCTTTTCAGTTCGGCTTTCCGAATTCCCCCGAGGCTTTTCGTCGTCATGCTTCAATGGGTGGATCTCAGCTTCTAATTCTTTGTCCATCGTGTGGGCATTATACAGCTTCACTCCTGGTCATGATCATTAATAAATAAAATCACTAATAAATCAGAATTAGCTATATTATCAACAAACAAAGGGCTTAGCATACAACCTTTTGGGTTACTAAGATTTGGGTCCATTTAGGGACAAAGGCCTTTTCTTATATCCACGAGATCAAAGGTATGAGTTGAAAGGGCAAGTCCTACAAGGTTCCATCTAGAAGGTTTTAATATTGATTACAAAGGAGCTGAACCAGGGGCTCTAAAATAACCCTCTGTTACCATTAAGGCTCTTCTGTCCTATTCAACAGATTGAGCAAACCCTACAAAATTAAAAAACAAAAAAACAGAAACCCACCCAAAGGCTAAATAATAACAAAGTAATTCTAGTCTCATTGTCTTGGCACATAGACCTAGTAAGGGGATGGGACAGCAGGAGTTATCAAAAAACCCCTAGGCCTACCTACCCAAAATTAAGAATGGGAGGGGAAATGAAACAAAGTTCATCTGATATTTGAGAGAACCAGAAATTTTTAAGGTTAAGATGCAGGGGATGAGGATGTGCAAGGTAGGAGTCAAGGAAGAGAGAGAATAGCAGTGGTTCACATTTATATAGCCCTTTACAGTTGCAAGGGCATCTAGGTAGCACAGTGGATAGAGCACAGGGCCAAGAGTCAGGAAGATCTTAGTTCAAAAATACGGCCTCAGACACTAGCTGTGTGACCCTTGGCAAGTCACTTAACCCTGTTTGCTTCAGTTTTCTCATCTGTAAAATGAATTGGAGAAGGAAATGGCAAATCACTTCAGTATTTCTGCGAAGAAAACTGCAAATGAGGTCACAAAAGAGTTGGACACAACTGAAATGACTAAACAATAACAAAACAAATTAGAGTTGTAAAGTATTTTATATATACATTATATTATTTTGGAGAAGTTCAGAATTCAAAGATACTTCACAGTCCAAACTGTACCCAGACAGAAATCCCCTTTTATATCATCGCTGACAAGCTGTCAGCCAGATTCTGTCTAAAGTCTTCGAGTAATACAACCCAGAAATCTATGAGGCAGCTTATTCCAAAACTTTTGGGTGGCTCTATTTGGAATTTTCTTAAAGTCAAAATTGGCTTCTCTACAGCTCTACAGTGACTAAATGTCGCTCATTTCACTTTCTTGTATCTCAGACTGCTGTAACTGGAGTGATATGAAGAAGATACATCTAATTACATTTAGTGAGCATTTCCCCACTCTCTATTCGGTACCCCAAAACTTAAGATAGTCTTTTATGTTGTGATTCTCAGGACAAGGGAAGTAGGCTGCAAATATTTCCCATTTAGAGAGAAGGAAACCAAAGCTCAGAGAAGCTAACTCCAAGATCATACTAGTAAACGGCAATCAGGACTTGAACATAGGTCTTTTACTCCAAGTACAATGCTCTACCCACCAGATTACTATTACTGAAAACAGTAACAAAAACCCAGGAACAAATTCCTGAAGTTCACAAGTTTAAAACAAGTCAAGTTTTGGGAAAATGACCATGCGGTATGTCTTCTTGGACATACAAAGAATCCAGGCAGCGAAGCTAAAAATAAAATGTGGGGTTGGGATTTTCATATTGATTCACCGATGGTGGAACTGTGAATTAATCTAAATTATTTTGGAAAACAATTTAGGATTATGCAAAAAAAGTTATAAAGTTGTACCTTTAATCTAGTGATCCTATTATTGGGTTTATATCCCAAGAAGGTCACTGACATTAAGAAAAGTCTCATCTATACAAAAACATTCGACAGCAAGGTCTCAGAATAGAAAATGCAATATACCTTTCTCCTTATAATGGAGTGTTGGGGGAAAAAGGAGAAGAGAGAGTACTGAGGTAGATAGAATGTTACATACATTGTCAGACTAAGTCCCCATAATGAACGTTTTTGCTGAATTGTTTTTCTTTGTCACAATGGAGGGTTCAATGTAGCAGGGAAGGAATTTCTTCCTCCCTAAAATGACTATGACATAAAAACAAACAGCATCATTACATGTTATTTAAAAGAAGAAAAAAAAAATCATAGCAACATACACATAAGCACAAAGTTGGAAATATAAGTGTGAGTGCCCAAAGACTGGGAAATGGCTGAGTGAAAATGGCATCTGAATGTAATGAAATATCATACTATAAAGAATTAATATTATGAACTAACAGAATGATGGAAGCATTTGTTTGAAATGATGCAGAATAAAAGAAAGCATATCCAAAATAATATATACAATGGGGGGGGGCAGAGCAGCTAGGTGGCACAGTGGATGGAGCACCGGCCCTCGAGTCAGGAGGACCTGAGTTCAAATCCAGCCTCAGACACATAACACTTACTAGCTGTGTGACTCTGGGCAATTGGGCAACCCCAACTGCCTCACCAAAAAAACCCCAAAACAAACAAACAAAAAAGAACATATACAACGTCTACAACTAAATAAATTAATACAACTTTACACAGCAACAAAACTCAGATCAAAAAGGTAGAGGGGAGCAGATAGAGCTCTGGACTTGGAGAATCGAGATCTGTGTTCAAATTCCTTCCCTGACACTAGCTGTGTGATCCTAAGCAGTCTCTCAGTGCCCCAGTTTCCTGTAAAATGAAGAGGTTGGACTTGATGACATCTAAAGTTCTCTCCACTTCTGAATCTGTGTTCCTATAAAAATGGATTACATTGTCACCAAGACATTAAAGCTGAAAGGGCTGTGGATGCTTCAAGGAATGGCAAGCCATTCAAATGAAAGGTTCGATCAGCAGCAATCACTCTCATGTGCTGTTTTGCCTAACAAGTTTCCCAAGATTGTACTTTATAGAGGATTAACTGGGAGTTTTGTGGTGTATGTATGATGTGAGAAACCAAGAAATTTATGAATAAAAAACAAGTTTGGCCTTCCTCTTTCATGCTCACGAGTTCATATGCGTTTATGGAACAGGAAATGGGGTGGAAGAGGCAGATGGGAATGAAAGGCACTAGTGTGATGGAACCAGGGAAAGCTCCTGGTGAAGCAGATCCAAAGAGAACGGAAGTCAAGCCTAACAGCTTTAAGGGCATGTGTTCAAGCAGCCTACGCACCCATCCTCAGTACCTACAATACTTCTCTCCTGCCTTTGTGCTTGGGGATCCTTACCTTCCCCTTTCACAGATAAGCTCAAATACTTTCTGACAGAGGCCTCTCTTTATCTCCCAAATGTGCTGCCTCTACATTTACTTTGTATACACTATTTTGCACTTACTTATCTGAATAAGTTATTTCCCTGCCTCCCCCAGAATGTAAGCTCCTTGAGGGCAGGGACTTTTCATTTTTGTCTTTGACTCCCCCATGCCTAATTGAATTCCTAACTATAGGCCAGTGAAACTGAATTTGATTCCTGGCAAAATTCTGGAGCATAATTACTAAAGAGATGGTGATGGTTAGTGAATATCTGAAAAAAGAAGTGGTTATCATGATAGGCCAGCAGAATTTCATCAAGAACAGACCATCCTAAAATAATATTGATGGTGTGCTTGTGCTTGTCCTTGGACCCCAATTTCTCTCTAGTCTCAGAAACACTGTCTCTGACAGTTTTCCCCCAGCCAAGGACATTATGCCTAGCAATTACTCATGAGTGGGCCTCAGCAAAACACCTCTCTCTCCCTGGTGCAGTTACACAAAGCTGGGTGAGAGAATGCTGGGCTGCCCCCAGCCCTAAGATCATGTCTCAGGAAACCTTCCAATTCCTTAGAAAGCTCCTGTCTTGTGAGAAAACTTTCCCTTGTTGCAGAGCATTCTCTAATCACGACAGAGAGAGAGGGGTGTCTTCTCTGGCCCAAGGAGTTTTGTCCCTGGCTGGCCCAGGGACTATTCCTCCTGTCAGATTCCCAAGATCCATGCCTCTGACACCTCCCTCCCTTGTCTGGTATACTCCTTACACTTTCCCATCCATAGCTCCCAAAGACAGCTGGACCTTTAGATTACCTAATCAGTATCCCTGGCATTCCTTTCCCATGCCCTTTTCCATATAAACCCTAGCTCCATCCTCAGTCTCTCACAGGTTCCTTAAGAAATCTTTGCCCGCTGAAAATCATAATAATAAACTTTTTTGCCAACTTCACTTAAAGAACACTTGAGTCTGTGAATTCATTCTAGACGACCCTGTCCTGTACTCCAGTCTTTGAGGGGTCTCAACCTTTCAGATCGCAACAATACTACTTCCTTTTTTGACACTATTCCTAGATTTCTTTCAACAGATTCCCCTAAACCAAGGGACTATACCATAAATACTGTTTACCTATATTTTGGTAAAACATTTGAGAAGTTTTTCATCCTACCTGGACAGAAAAAGTAGAGAAATGTGGGCTAGAAAATATTATGTACAATTAGGTACAGATGGAAGTTTTTCAACAGCAAGACCCAAAGCACAGTCCTTAATCATTTGATATTGTGGCGGGTGAAAGATGAAATGACTGAGGAAAAAAAAGGTTCGATCTTCGGAGCATTTTGATTTATTAAGCAATGTGTTCCAATTGCCTAACAAACCAGAACCAGACCTCCTCAGCTTAGGCCTGGACCTTGAATACAGGGGGGATAAACTTTTATACATTAACAATTAATCAAAAGAAAACAATACTAATTGAAGGAAATATTAGGGACTACGTTGGGAGTAGGAGGGTGAACAGGTACAATTCCCTTAATTCAGAAAAACCATTCCCACTCTCCCCAAGCTTCTGTAAACAATCAAAGGAACATGGAAATAATAGCTGACTGTCAGCGAAGGGCCAGTTTTCGGATAAGACATGGGTTGCTTGAGATGTACAATTGTGAGAAAAATCCTTGCATCAATCTTTGGATCTGACTGCGTTTCTGGTCAGTATAACTTAGGTCCTTGGTTAAGAGTCTCTACACAGTAGATAGAGGTGGTCAAGTTTCCCACCAACCCAGAACTAGGTTCAAACAATGCAATATGGTTTTCTCCCAATTCCCAAAATTGAATGTTATCTCACAAAACAGAAACTAGACTAGACCCATAATTGAATAGAAATGAAGCTAGCTCCAGAATCCAGTCACAAGATGGAGTCAGTGTGGTTCCCTCAATTCCCACAATTAACCACTTGCTGTCCTAATCCCCTCAATGTCAGCTTAAAAGGAGATCTCCAATGGAATGCCCAAAGTATCTACGGTTGGCCCTGTGCCATTTGACATATTTATCAGTTATGTGGATAGAGGAAGAGATGGCATGCTTATAAAATTTGCAAGTGACACAGAGGAACAGGCAGGATTAAAAAATATTGTGATAGGCTCAAATTAGGATAAATCTGCTTAAATGAATATGGGATGTTATTGATATAAATACTTTCTCCAGTGAAACAATCTCAACCCATCCATGCCCTTTCTGTGTCTAAGATCAAATTCAATAGGGATAAGTGTAAAGTTTTACACTTTCAAAAAACAAAACAAAACAAAACAACCTCTAAGTACAAAATGGGAGAAAGTCCTGCTGGATAGTAGTCTGCTGGAAGAGATCTGGAGGAGTGGGTGGGAAAGAGCTGAGATTTTTAGTGAACTTTATGAGTTAACAGTTTGATATGGCAGCTGTGAAAATTAACATAATCTTGGTCTTCATTAATAGAGACAAGGTGTCTACCAGAAATATGAAGATGATAGTATTGCTGTACTCTGTCCTGGTCAGATCACATCTACAATACTGTGTTTGGGTTTTGTGCATCATATTTTAGAAAGCACGCTGATATTGCTAATGAGTATTCAGGGGAAGGCAAGGAGGGTGGTAAAAGACCTCAAGTCATGACACAAAAGGGTTGATTGGTTGAAGAAACTAGAGATGTTTAGCCTAGAGAAGAAAGATTGAGAGAGACAGCGTTGCTATCTTCAAGTATTTGAAGCATCTGTAACATTGGAAGAGGACCGTTTCATTTTGCTTGGCCTTAGTGGACAAAACTAGGAATAGTGGAAGGAAGTTGCAGGAAGGCAACCATAGACTTGGTACATATAAGGAAAAATCTGACCATTAGTGCTATCCACAAGAAGACTCGGCTACTATGGGAGGTAGTGGATTTCCCTGCCCTGGAGGTCATAGAGCAGATTCTTATCAAGTACAGGTTGATCAAAGTGGCCTCTGAAGTCCCGTCCAACTCCGTGATTCTGTGAAATACTTTTGACTACAGCAAAGCAAATTGAATGAGAGGAAAGTCAAAAAATGAATCCCCCTACACAGGTACAGAGGCCTCATTAACCCCTCCAATCTGACATTTAAAGAGATAACTCAGCAAGACTGTCCAGGAAAAAGTGACCTAGGGAAAAATCACTGACAGTGTTCCAAAACTGGGTGACCTTTGCGGGGTCTTGTTGAGGTCAGTGCTTACAAAAAGGCAGGGATCTAGAGAATGTCTGAACTGTGAAAAATAGCAAATTTTTTGAGAGAGGGAGAGTCTTTTCAAAATGCAGTGAAAGGAAGACAAATGTGCTTTTTATGTTATCCTTGAGGAATGTCCAGACATACCCTTCCTGTAGCACATAAACAGTTCAATTCACCTTGACATTTATTGGCACTTAAGTATGTGTGCAAGGTAGTGTACTAAACATACAAAGCATGGAAAGCAACACTGTCCCTTCCCAGTCCTTAAAAAGTTACAGTCAAAAGGAGGAATGACATGTACACGTGATTCAAGGTATAATGTTCCTCAAATACAAAGGAGGAGGTAAAGTATTCCAAGAAAATTTGAGGAAGAGAACACCTTCAGCTGGAAGGTTAGGGGTGAAGGTAAAATCAGGGAAGGCGTTGGGGAAGACACCGGCCTAGAGGAAAGAAAAAGACTTCAAAAGGGGAGATATGGAATGAACAATCTTAGTAGAGAATAGATTGTGCTAATAGCAAATTAGGCCATGGAGGATCTTAACTACCAGATGAAGACATCTAAATATTAGCCTATATGCAATAAGCTACTAAAGGTTTTTCAGCAGAGGAATGATACAGTAGGAATTGTGAATTAAGAATTTTTTATCAGGAGGATTAGAAAGGGGAGAGACCGGAGACAGGATGACCAAGCAGGAGATTATTACAATAGCTTAGGAGAACAGAAGGCCTGAGCTATGACAATCTGATAGGTCAGGAAGATATTGGTGCCAGTATGAGAGAGTTTGTAGAGGACTTGGCAGCTTAATGAATGTGTCTGATGATGCAGCAAAAAGTTGAAAAGGAGGCAATGTGGTATACAAAAGAAAGCGAATTTGATTTGGAATCCTAAGACATGAATTCAAATATAAGATCTGCCATCCTTACTCTCTTGTATAACAAAGTCACTGCACCTCTATGGACCTTTCTTCCTCATCTGTAAGATAGTTGGACTAGATCTAAGCTCCAAATCTACGACGCCATGGCTCTAAAATTTCTAGCCTGGGCAATTAGGAAGACTGGTGCCATCAGAAACAGAGAAGTTAAGGAGTTAGGTTTTAGAGAAAATGGTGAATTACAGTTTGGCTATGTTGAATTTAAGGGGCAAAGGGTCAGATGTTCAATAGGCAGTTGGAGATGTGAAATGCCATTCAAAGGAGTACATGAGTTGGATATACAGATTTTTGGAGTAATAACTGAAGTGACAGAAGTGGAGATCAGGAGAAAAACTGTAGAACAGTATAGAGCTTTAGAGGATGCTCACATCTGGTGGCCAGCACGAAGACGAAGTACTGGCAAAAGAAACCAAAGAAAGCATGGTCAGACATGTAGGGGCTGAACCAGGAAAGAACATCAGGGAAGCCAAGGGAGAAAGGAGATGCAGCAGGCACTACAAAATATCCTTTCTCCCTTGGCCTCGCTTATGAGGATCTTTCCTGAAATAGCTCTAAGGTAATTTGAATAATGTAGCCCAGCTGCATCTATTAGAGGGAGATGGAAATAGAAAAACAGGAAGGAAGGCCTGTCTCTATGCATTCTGAGACCAAGCTATGGTTTGATGACTGAGTATCTGGGAAATTAGGGGAGAGAGGAAGCAAACAACACTGACTCACTGTATCCCTGTATTGGTTTGAAAATAGTCATTTGAACAACGCAATTAAGCATTTTTTAAAGCTATTCTCTACCAGGTACTCAAGATACAAAGACAAAACAAATAGTTCCTGCCCTCAAGAAGTTTACACTCTAAGAGGAGAAAACATTTGCACATATAGGTATATACAAGATACATACAAAGCAGATACAATATACATGTTTGTGTATATACATGTACATATATATATGTCTGTGTATGTGTATATATATGTATATATATGAATGTGTGTGTGTGTGTGTATATATATATATATGAATGTATGTGTATATCCATGCTTAATTGTAGCCTTCTGGGGGGTGCGGGGGGAAGGGAGAACAAAGTAAAAGGTGCACAGCACAGGGGCAGCTAGGTGGTGTAGTGGATAGAGCACCAGCCCTGGAGTCAGGAGGACCTGAGTTCAAATGTGGCATCAGACACTTACTAGCTAACTGTGTGACCCTGGGCAAGTCACTTAACCCCCAATGCCTCGCGCCCCCCCCCCCAAAAAGTACACAGCAGAGAACAAAAGAAAACTCACATGGAAGCAAAGAAAAGATGGACAGTTCTGAACACAATGTGGAGTACTCAGTATATAGGCTTTCTCAAAATAGAAATTTATTGCTGTATATTTTGAATCTTCTTACTTTCTGCTGTGCATATGGTAATGCTTTTTTCTTTTCTTATTGTGCATTTAAGTTTTAGCATTTAAGTTTAAAATTAAAAAACAAAAACTTAAACAAAGTATCTACTTTGTTAGATAACCTTAGAGGGGAAAGCACCAGCAGCTGGAAGAATCAAGAAAGGTTTCTTGAAGAAGATGGTGTTTGAGTTAAGCTTTAAATGAAGAAAGTCAGAAGGGAGAAGAAAACATTTCTGGTTTGAGAGACAGTGCGAAGACAAGGAGATGGGAGAGTCAGGTAGGAAGAATGCTAGGAGGCCAGTGGGGCTGGAACTGTAGAGTGTATGAGAAGACTGGAAAGTTAAGAAGGCGCTAGGTTGTAAGGAGCTTTAAATGTCAAAAGATGAGTTTACATTCCACCCTAGAAGTAACAGGAAGTCACTGGAGTTTACCGACTTAAGACTGGGTAGATGGAAAGGGTACATAGTCACATCTACAGTTTAGGAAACTTTTCCAACTTTCTGAGTTCCCAAGATATGAGATCTTCACTACTCCATAGTGACCAGAAGCCCCTGGAGTTTGTAATCTGGGAGGAAAAATGTGGGAAAGAGAAAGTCTATCTCATCAATGTCTTGCGATAGATGGGCCCTCTTCCTTCCTTGGGGGTTATCAGGAAAGAAATGCAACTGACAAGATAATTTTTTCCAAAGCTGGCCCAACACAAGGTTGGCTCAAGCCATTTTCAAAACCTTGTAACACTTTGATATTAGAAACTAAAGTAAAATTTCATTAATTTTCAATGTTAAATTTCATAAAAGATGCCACATCATAAATCTTGTTGGGAAATTAAAAAAAAAAGGTTTTCTACTTTTACTACACCTAACCTTTTTAATTATATCAGCTAGTTCTAAATCCCTATTGATTAGAGACATACAAATTAAAACAACTCTGAAGTACCACTCCACACCCATCAGATTGGCTAATATGAAAGAAAAAGAAAATTACAAATGTTGGAGGGGATGTGGGAAAATTGGGACATTAATGTACCACTGGTGGAGTTGTAAACTGATCCACTTATTCTGCAGAGCAATTTGGAACTATACCTAATGGGCTATAAAACTGTGTATACCTTTTGACCCAGCAATGCCACTACTAGGTCTGTATCCCAAAGAGATTAAAAAAAAAAAAAGACTTATGTATGAAAATATGCATAGCAGCTTTTTATGGTAGCAAAGAATTGGAAGTACAGGGGATGCCCATCAACTGGGGAATAGCTAAACAAGTTGTGGTACATGATTGTGATGGAATACTATTCTGCTATAAGAAATGATAAGCAGGATGCTTTCAAAAAAGCCTGGAAAAACTTACATCAACTGATGCAAAAGTGAAGTCAGCAGAACCAGGGGAACATTGTACACAATAACAGCAATGTTGTATAATTATCAACTGTGAATGACTTAACCGTTCCCAGTAATACAATGATCCAAAATAATTCTTAAGGACTTATGATGAAAAATGCTGTGCAGTTCAAAACATACTATTTTACTTGAACTCATAACCCCTTTCCCAGACATCAGAATATCTAACATTAATCTATTTTCACAGCTGCCACCTTAGTCAAGGCCCTCATCACCTCTCATCTGACTATTTGTACTAAATGGTACTGTACTAATACTTTTTTTTCCCCTTCCCTTCTTTAAAAAAAAAATTAGTTTTTATGATGTCTTGTTTTTTATTTTATCTCTCCTCCTCCAGAGAACCAGCCCATATAACAAATAATATTTAAAAAAAAAAGAAAAGAAAGGTAAAAAATCAGTATAACTGATCAAAACACTGAAAAAGTCTGAAAACATGCAATGTGCAACACTTGTAGACTTCCCACCCTCTCGCTACAGATAGGAATGTCCTCTCATTGTTCTTCTGAGCTATGTGCATCCTACCCAAAGATGTCAAAATTATTTTCTTACAGTATAAATCTGACCATTTGACTCCTCTACTCAATAAACTTCAAAGTTTGCTATTGCTTCTGAGATGTCAAACATAAGATTCTATGTTTACCTTCTAAAGTTCTTCACATTCTGGCCCTCATCCAGCTTTTTCCAACCTTAGTAAAACACTATCCCTTTCCTGCATTCTACAGAACAGTCCAATTGGCTTCCTTACTATTTCTAACACTGGCTATGGAGTGAGAGGATCTAGGCTCAAACTTCACTTCTGAAATGATTACTTACTCATGACCTTGGGCAACTCACTAAAACCGCATAGTGGTTTAGTTTCCTTGTCTGTAAAATCATGGGGTTGGAAGTCTCCTTTCTGCTTTGAATCTATGATCCTATGAACTAGGAGGCTGGTCAGTTCAGATATTGCATAGTGAGAGGTTTGAAGAGAAACATGCTCCTCACTGATCCCTTAAAAAACATCAAAGAGAAATACCAAAAGAAAAAAAAAGCTTAAGGACACAAGAAAATAAAAATAAGTTGGAAAATTAACTAAGTGAAAGAAAAAAGATGATTCAATTAAACAATACTATCATGAGACAGAATCAGATAATATACCAGAAGTAACACAGATGGAAAAAGAAACAAGGCCATGTACCCCAAGAGATGTCTTTAACTTCACTAAATGTGTCCTTTAATACCAATAAGGCCAAATAAAAGCTTTAAGTAAAAAAAAAAAATACAAGTTAACATTAATAGATGCTTTTTAAAAATTGGGAGGAAATAAAGAAAAGAACCAACATGGAAATGTAATATAAAAACTGCAAGAACAGAATCAACCAACAATAGGCCTGATTATAGCAGAAAACAGAAATAAAAGTAAAGACCACCAACTACAGGAACTATAGACCCCCCCCCAAAATGCTAAATTATCTCAACATGCATAATCAACTGATTAATCCTAGTTTGAAGGATAGGAAAAGTCAAGATGTGGCCATCTCAGAAAATTTAGAAAAACAAAAATAGTCTGAAGCCAACATTCTAGGAAATTTTCAAAGAAAACTTTCCAGAATTAGAAGAAACAAGTTAGGATACAAAAATAGAAAGTATCCATAGGACTCAGACAAGGAAAAAGCCAAGATCTTATACTCTTAGAGACACTATACACTCTAACACAGAGATACTACAGACTTCCAGAGGAAAGTCAGAAATTACTTACAAAGAAACAATTATCAGGATCGCAGTGGACTTCAAGGGATAAGAGAAACTGTAACACAATACATACAAAATTAAAATCACGAGCCCATGAACCAATACGTAGCAAAACAAAGTATGCTGTTTTATGTAAAAAACAGACCTTTTGAAAAACTTGCAAAGTATGCATTTAATGAAACCTGAGAGGCCCTGCTACCAAAAAAGATTAGTACTTAAAACAAATCATACTTCTAAAATTAAGATAAGCCAGCTGCCAATATTATGAAGACTCTCAAAGTATTGTGTTGGCTAAATCACTAAATGTTTCAGAAGAGTGAACCAGTGAGGAAGGGTGGGGGAAGAGGAAAGGAGAAATGCCAGATGGAGGCAAGGTAATCTCCAAAGTGAAGTTCCTGTCTTTGTTAAAGGGGAAGATTGGATTAAAAAAATCTACAAGTATATTAGGACAGCTAGGTAGCATGGTGGATAGAGAACAGGGCCTGGAGTCAGACTCATCTTCCTGAGTTCAAATCTGGCTTCACACAATTACGAGCTGTGTGACCCAGGGCAAGTCACTTAATCCTGTTTGCCTCAGTTTCCTGATCTGTAAAAGTAGATGGAGAAGGAAATGGCAAATTACTGCAGTATCTTTGCCAAGAAAACTCCAAATGGGGTCATGAAGAGTTGGACATGGCTGAAAATGTCTCAACAGCAACAGGTATATTAATTTAAGACAGAGTACTTTGTTTAGACTGGTTTTTTTTAAACTAAGTTCAAATTAACAACTGAAAGAGTTTTAAAAATGTATCTTTCTGACAGAACTATTGAATAAAAGTTTGCAAAGCTGTAAATTCTCCAATAATAACAAGTGACATTTAGCTTTATAGATTGCTTCAGTTGAGCCTCACAGCCAACTATGAGGTAGAAGTAATATGGTTTTTAATCCTCATTTTACATATGAGAGACTAAGGCTCTGAGAAGAGAAATGATTTGTCCAGGATCAAATTAAAGTAAATTTTGAAGGCAGGATTTGACCCCCGATCTTCATGACTCCCAGGTCTAACACTCTATTCACTACACTATGCTTCCTGGGGGGCAAAAAAAAAAAAAAAAGAAAAAATTGTGCCAAGTGGAACATTTTTGCTAAATAAATGGAAGGCCAAAAGAAAAAAAAATGGATTTATTTACAGGGATAGGAACTGGACTTGTGATTCCACCGATATAGGGAAGTCAGGTGAGCAAATCCCTCAACTGTGCAGGCTGCCAGAACCTTTTCTGCAACTGGGTTAGCAAACTGTCTAGAGCAGAAGGGTCCAGCTTGTGGCCCCTAGAACTCCCTGGCCGCAGCCCCAATCAGATTAAAATATAATGGGGAAATGTTTAATAAAATAAATAAAATTACAGTGCAACACAATGTTAATTTGTGGTTTTCTAAGACAATATGCGACCTGTAGGGAATCCCTTTCTTTGAGTTTGACACCATTGGCCTTGAGCACTGACAGATGACTTGCCCAGGGTCACACAGCCAGATGTGAAAGTCGGATCTGAACCCAGGCTTTACCTGATTTAGCTCTCCAGTACAATGAAAATCAAAGCCTATAGAATTAAAAGGAAAAAAATGGGGAAAATACATTTATTGTAAATATTTATCAAAAAAAGGTCTGACATCAAGAATTTATAACTTATATTTATACAGAACTTTACAGCTTGTAGGCTCTTTTACATACATGATCTCTTTGGTGACTATTTATATTAAGAACTGTGATCCTTGGCTCTTAAGAAGACCATTAAGGTAACAAAGTCACTTTAAATTCAAAGAGTTCAAGTCTTATAATTAAAAGGCCAAATTCCTAAATTTTACTCAGAAAAAGTTCACCACTTCACCAACCTCCCCAGTATTTTCTGCTGACAGGAGAACAAAGCAGGAGACTTATATCAAGAGTATTAAAGAAAAAAAAAAAAGACTTTTAGGATAGTTAGCTAGATGAAGATACAGCCCCTAGCCTAAGCAGAAAATGGAAGCCTTCTTTCTTATACCATATGTTTGGTCTGTCTGAAATTCTGGAATGCTCATCAAAATCAGGGCAATGTGCTCAAAAGTGCATGGTGAAACTTTATCCTCTTTGAAACAAACTCAATTACTTGGCAAAGATTAAAAAAAAAAACCACAACAACAACCAAAAACTCCCCAAATTTTGATTCCTAAACTCAAGAACATTTGTGGCTTTTTGAGGGGCAGGGAAGAGGGGAAGGAAGCACTCTTTCTTTGAATAAACTGATCACATTAAAAGCTGAATTCATAATTTTAAAATGTTTAACGAATCCCTTATTTCTATATTATCTTCATGTCCAAACATTTCCCTTACTCATCCCTTACCCCACAGAGAATTGCTTGTAACAAAGAATTTTTTTTTAAAGAGAAAAAAAGGCAATTCAGTAGGCCATTGGGTCAGATCAACCATATCTAACAGTATTTGAAATTTCTACATCTACAGGCTTCTCATCTTGGCTAGGAGGGAGGGAGGAAGATGCATTTTCTCATCTTTTCACTGAGACTAACCTCGGTCATTATAATTACACAGCATTCAGGGTCCTGAGCCCACCAACATTTACACTGAGTAATTGTGTGTATTGTTTTCCTGATTCCATTTACTTAACTTTGTATCAGTTCATATATGATTTCCCATGCTTTTCTAAATTATTCATATTATGAAGTATTATTCCATTATGTTCATGTGCCACAATTTGTTTAATTATTTCCCAATTGATAAGCATCTATTTTGTTTTTAATTCACTACAAAAAAAGTGCTATTAGAAAAATCTGCAATTTAAGAAAAGATTCATGACATTGACAGTCATCTTTTTTTAAACTCTGGTACTAACATTTCAGATTCTCATTCATTTAAAAAGTTTCCTATATATGTGATGAAGAAAACATTACATAAATGTCATTCTATAATGAGAAAGAAGTTGATTAAACAAAAAATTCTAACTTATAAAATTCAGAAATTAGTTTCATAATTTAGATAACTAGAATGAAAATCTTTTAACCTCATACAGTCATAAACAAGATCACTTAACATATCTTAACTGATGTAGGTCAAATCTAGGTCTTACATTTTAGCAAATCCAGCTTTGAGTCTTTTTCTTTTTTTGGATTCAATCTCTTAGGAACCTTCCTCTTTCTCACGTTCCATGATGCTATAGGTTCTAAGCGTCACTATCATAATGCAAGCTCAAAGAGGCAGGATGTTTGTATTTTATTTGACTAGTGTCGACATCCAAATATCTAGTTTTATATGCTCTGCACACAGTGCCAGTAAGGCCTGAATAACCATTTGTTAATATCTTTCACAGAAATTCCACGTGGCAGAATTCCTATCGAGAGGCTACGTCAAAGTTATCAGGTGAGGTTTTCTTTCTCATAACAGGCCACAGCAAATTCTTTGGACACTTAACACCAGCTTCTACCATACTCCTTTTTCTCCCACCTGCCTGTGGCATGGTTATGTTTGGCTCCATTGTAATCAGCACTGTGAAGTGCACATGAACTCTCTTCTTCAACTGTTCACAGCACACAGAAGAGAAAAAGCATGTGTACCACAGGCCTCCACCCTAATTGTAGCAATCTTGGGGTGGGGGGGGTGTTCTGCTTCCTGAGAGGCACGTTCTCCCACAGGCCACACACCTTTGAACTCTAGACTAGTACAATCTGCAAGCTACTGTCAATAATCCTTGAGTTGGGCAAAGTCTACGCTCACAGAATCTTATTTTACTGAGACATACAGACAGAATAAAAACAAAAGTCAATTTTGCTGCTTTAAAGTACACAAGCTTCTAATTCAAAAATATTAATATTTAAAATTGCCTGCTTAGCAATCTATCTATTCCTTTTGAGATTTCAGAAAAACCTGTAAAGACTTACATGAACTGATGCTGACTCAAGTGAGCAGAACCAGAACACTGTACAAAATAACAGCAACATTGTGCAATGACCAACTTTGATAGACTTAGTTCTTCTCAGCAATGCAATGATCTGAGACAATTCCAAAAGACTCATGATGGAAAATGGTGTCCACATCTGGAGAAAGAACTATCGAGTCGGAATGCAGATCGAAGCATACTGTTCTCTTTTTTTTCTCTTTCTCGTGGTTTTTCCCTTTTGTTATGATTCTTCTTTCACAACATAACAAATGTGGAAATATGTTTAATATGATTGTACATGTATAGCCTATATCAGATTGCATACCATCTTGGGGAGGGGTGAGGGAGAAAAAAATTTTAAACTCAAAATCTTGTAAAAGAGAATGTTGAGAACTATCTTTACATGTAATTGGAAAAAATAAAATACAATTAAGTGGAAAAAAATAAAAATAAAAAAAATAAATGCTCTACTGTGCTAATATCAGGTATATCATAAAACGTACCAAAATATAATTTAAAAAAAAAACAAGAAAAAAGCATTGGTCTTCTCTTCGTACTACTCCCGCTTTTAAAATACAAATATTCTTGAGAAAGGTAGTAAAATGACATCATAATTAACACTGAGGACCACTACAACCCCCTCCTTATAAAGATGAAGAAACTGGGGTCCCAAGAGTGACCTGCCCAAGGTCACACTCACTTTCATTTACAAAGTACTTTCCTCACAAACCACTCTGTGAAGTTTGCAGCACAAGTACCATTATTCCCATTTTTCAAATGAGGAGACTGAGGTTCTAAGAGATTAAATGACTTATTAAAGACCATCTAGCTGGAAGTGTCAAGAGCAAGGTTTAATCTCGGGTCTCATGACTTCAAGTTAAACAATTCTACTCACTACAGCACTCAGTACATTAAATCATTAATATGAATGAACTTACCGTATCTTCTCGTTCAGAGAAGACCTGGGCAGCTTAATAGTATTGCGGACTTAAGGAGGGGCAGCTAGATGGCACATTGGATACAGCACAGGGCCAGGAGTCTGGAAGACTTGAACTCAAATCCAGTCTCAGACACACACTTACTAGCTGTGTGACCCTGGGCAAGTCATTTAATCTTGTTTGCCTCAGTATCCTGATCTGTATAATGAACTAGAGAAGGAAATGGCAAACCACTCCAGTATCTCTACCAAGAAAATCCCCAAAAGGTCATGAAGAGTCAGAAACAAATTAACAACTTGGGGATAAAGAACTTTAAAAGAGGGGAGAGGTCCTAAAATAGCTCTACCTTGTTCATAATTATGTCTATGTTCAGTCCTGGTCATGATATATATATATATCATTAAATATATTTGCAAAGTACTGAAATCCTGTGCATTAATCAAATTTTTTTAATCATATTTCACTTTTATATCAAAGGACCATAGATTTAGAGCTGAAAGAGACCTTGGGGGCCTTAAATGAGTCCAATTCCTATATTTTACAGATGGGGAAACTGAGGCCCTGAAAGGTTAAAGTGAACCCAGGGTCACATGACAAGTGTCTCAGTGTTCAAAGCCAGGTGTTTCCGAGTCCAACTCCAGCACTCTGTCTATTACAAAAATTTGGTCCAAAGAATTTTCAATTCAGTATCAGGTATCTTTTGTGTTACCTATGTGCCCAGTACTAAGTATAAAATAAAAGCTTGCCAAAGATGCACATGACACCATCCCTGACCTTATGGAACTTACAGCTTCATAAGCGAGACAAGTCCAAGAATCTAGAAATAGTGGAATATTAGGGTTGGAACAGACGCTATTAGGGAAACTTTGCAGATCATTAATCCAAACCTCTTATTTTACAGCAGAGGAAATGGAAACCCAGGCCATGGGACTCGCTGACTGTACCACAGCTAAAGGTACCAACTGATCAAGCCAAAACATGTAGCTAGCACACACTGCTGAGAACTGGTAAACAACAGCAGGCAATACATAGTTAATAGGGACAATGAGGGCTGCAGGAATTCTGCAAGAGACCTGAAAAAAACCACAAAGTAGTCTAGAGAATTTTCTAAACATCCAAATAGTAGCTTTCCCTCCATGTAATGCTGCTGCTTATAGGAAGACCGTATAAAAGCCAATGTATATAAGCTTCCAGATCAAGAAGAAATGGCTCAAATTAGAGTATTTATCACTAGCAGAATATGAAAACATTCATTTAGCATGTCCCATTACATACCTTTAAGACAACAGAGAAAACAAATACAAGCATGTGATTCTCATCAGTCAACAGCTACATTACCCTGGTCAATTTTTTTTTTTGTTTCAGACATTACTAGAAATCGAAGACTTTTGTCCCAGTGTGATTGGAGATTCAAAAACAAAAAACAGCCTGACAGAAAACAGAGGAGAGATTAAGTGGCTCATTAATTCCATAACTGTTAATGATTCTCAACAGCTTTATGTTCTCTGTGGAAGAGGTTCAAATAAAACCCAAGAGGTTTCAAATAAAGCAGCTTTTACATCATTCATGTTTCCATACCCAACACAAAGTACAAATGAAGAATGCTTGATTTCTCCTTAAAGATAGCCTTGAAGAGAGTTTGGTGGCCTAACAGACCACCAATCTGAAGATGCATTAGTATAAATTAAATTACCTATGCCAAGAGAGGCAGTAAAGAATAAAGACTGAAGGCTTTTATCTCAACAACCTTGTGAGGTTGGTAGATAGATAATGAAAATATTATTAAAAGAGAAAGTATTATGTAAAAGCTATTTTATTTGAATAATACTAACCTAATGATGAAAGAAGTGGAGATTAATTGCAGATAGGAAATCAGGTGCTTTTTAAAATAAATCACTGTCTATATAAGCTACTAAAAGGCTTAGATGGGAAAATGTCAGCCCCAGAAACATTAGATATGCCAGTTGATAAGAAAATTGACTCAGATTATAAAGGTGGCAAAATTGGGAATACTAAAGGCATATCATACAGATGCCATGGAACACTAAACAGAAATAGACTAGTGGTGGGAAAGTTCTGTCCAAAGATGTCCTAAAAAACCCCAACAACAAAAAAACTGACAAGTAAATTAAAAAATAGTTAAGTACTTAATAAATATTTGTTGATTGATTGTACAGCACATAAAGGCCTTGGTTAGTATCTGGTCAAAAGCTGCCATTAATTCAACAACCATTTATTTAAAAAAAAAAAAGCATTCACTGTATACAGTATGAGGGGGACACAAAGTGTGCCGGCATTTCTAGTTTATTATAGGTTGGGCAAGTGGCAGAAGTATGATCCATACTGTCACAAAAACTATAAATAGTAAGCATGAGATTGACTCTAGGTACTGTGAGGTAGGGGAGGAGATGATAAGCAACTCAGTACAAAGTTGCCTGGTTAGAAACTAGCTCTTCAGAAACCAAGCACAGAACTAGGTATCATGCCCTATATAACTTGAAAACCAAGTGACAGAACAACTAAAAGCCACATGGTATCTGGCCTTTGCTACTCCAAAAATAGTTACTTGGTATTTGAAACCACCTATTGCAGTCATTTCCTTTTTGTCATTTTGGACAAGAGATAAAGGTATTCAACTGTGGTATCGCTTATAAAATTACTGAAAACATTTGTAGAAAAAAAGTTAAAGTCAAATTCCAGCAAAGGTTTGATTTCACCCTACAAGGTTACCCTGACATGGAAACTTTTAATGCTGAATACATGGCACTCTGTTCACAAATTAATACACAATGCTGAAAGGCTTTTCATTTCAAATGTTTAAAAGAATTACCAAAATATATTTGTTGCTCTATTTTATAACTATCAATCAGAAATCTCTCCTGAAAGTTGATGTTTATTTTCCATAGGATATCTCTTGATATTTGTACTCATAAGGTTACTAATTATCAATCAAGGTTATTAACAACTTGAAAGGTTAAAAATCAAAGCAAACGTCAGCCTCTTCAAAGCGCAAGTAACAAAAAAGCTTGTTGATTCTTGGCCAAATCTGACACATGCTTCCTTCTCTTCTGTAGCTAACACCCCAATTTATATGGTATGAGTCATTAAAAAGACACCAACAAAAAATATTTAAAAGGTTTGGGGGTTAGAATATTGACTAGAGGAAAAATAGCAAATAAGCAGCAAGACAGTCTTGCAAATAGCAAGAGACTTTGAAGCAAAGTTTTTCTGATCAAGATCTCACTTATAAGATACAAAGTTTGAAGAACTGAGTCAAATTTGTAAGAATAAAAGCCATTATCCAATTGATAAATAATCAAAGGACACATATAGGTGGTTTTCAGAGGAAAAAAGCTAAGCTATTCACAGCCATATGAAAAATACTCTCAGCTGCTAATAATTAGGTAAATGCAAATTAAAACAACTCTAAGGTATTATATCACACTCATCAAATTGGCTAATTTGATAAAAATGGAAAATGACAAATGCTGCAAGAGCTGTGGAAAAACAGGTACTTTAATACACCATTGCTGGAACTGTGAACTAGTCCAACTACTCTGCAAAGCAATATGGAACTATGCCCCCAAAGCTATTAAACTGTGTATACCTCCAACTCAGATATAGTGCTAGTACATCCATACCCTAAAAAGGGAGCACAGAAAGACGGAAAGGACCCTTATGTACCAAAATATTTTAGCAGCCTTTTGTGGCGGCAAAAGAAGTGGAAAGGAGGGGATGCTTATCAGTTGAAGAATGGCTAAACAAGTTACGGTATATGAATGTGATGGAAAACTATTGTAAGAAATGGTGAAGGAGATGCTTTCAGAAAAACCTGGGAAGATCTATATGAATTGGTGCAGTATGAAGTTAGCAGAACAGGAGAACCATGTATACAACAACAATAAACTGCGAAGATGAGCAATTCCGAAAGACTTAGGGACTCTGATCAATGAAATGACAAACCACAACTCCAGAAGACTCAGATGAAACATGCTATTCACTCCAGATGGAGAGATGATGGACTCCCAGTGCAGATGGATGCTGATTCTTTCTTTCTTTTTAGACATGGCTTATACAGCAGTTTTGTTTTGCGGGGTTATAAGTATTTGTAATGAGGGTTGTATTTCTTGCCTTCTCAATGCATGAGAAAGAGGAAGGAGGGAAGGAGAGAATTCAGAACTGAAATAAAATAAAACTGAATTAAAAGCAACTAATTCTGAAAAATAAAAAAGCTGAATGGTAAAATTAAAGCAAAGCCAGTCACTAAATGTTTATGTAACAAAATCGCAACAAAAAGTCTTGTTGATCCTTCACTAAACCTGATGCATGCATGTTTCCTTTTTTTCTGTTGCTAATACTCTAATTTATATGGTGTGGGTCATCAAAAAGACACCAACAAAAACATTGAAAAGGTTTAGGGTTTCATTAGTATATTGGCCAGAGAAAAAAATCCTCTGCAGCAAGTCTCTCTGATCCAAGATATATAAACAACTGAACCAAAATTATAAGAATAAGAGCTATTCTGGTGCCAAAGATGAGATATAAGAAGGCAGCCCCCATCCCTTTAGAGATGAGAGGTCTACGAGTGTGTTATGTTGCACATATTTTCAGACTTTTCAATGCATTGGTCAGTTATGTTGATTTTCTTTTAATTTTATTCTTTAAAAATACTTGTTTTATGGAATGGTTCTCTAGGATGGAGAGGAGGAGATACCACTGGGGAAAATTTTGGTGATGGAAAAAGCAAAAGATATCAATAAAAATTTATTTTTTAAATAACTATTTTCCAAAAGATAAATAGTCAGAACATATATTCTTCAAAGGAAGAAAACCAAGCTATGAAAAAATGCTCCAAATCACTAGAGAAATGCAAAGTAAAGCAACTCTAAGGTTCACCTCAAACTCATCAGATTGGCAAAGATGACAAAACAGGAAAATTACAAATGTTGATGGGGTTGCCGGAAAATAGGCACATTAGACTCTATCTCCCTGGAACTTTCTCCTTTACCTTCCTCTCTTGGCTTCTCTGGTTCCTTTAAAGCTCAGTTAATGTCTCATATTCTATAGGAACTACCCGCCCCCCGCCCCTTCCTTAATCTTAGTGTCTTTCCTCTGAGATTATCTCCAATTCACCCAAATAACCTCTTTACCTGGCTGTTTGCATGATTCTGCTTTCTTCTATTTTGAGTGCCTTGAAAGTAGGGACTGTCTTCTGCCTTTCTTTGTATCCCTAGCACTTAACACAATACCTGGCACATCGTAGATACTTAATAAATGCTACTTACACAGCAGGTAGGTGGCATAATGGACAGACTACCAGACCTGGACTTAGGAGACTTGAGTTCAAATCCAGTCTCAGACACTTACTGTGTCCCTAGGCACTTAACCTCTGTCTGCCTCAATTTCCTCAATCATAAAATGGAGATAATAATAACACCTATTTTCCTGGGTTGTTGTGAAGATCAAATGAGATAATATTTGTATTTTGTAAACTTTAGAGCACTATAAAAATGTTAGTTATTATACTTGACTGATTTCTTGATCGTCAGTTTCCTTAGGTGGACTAGGTCTGAGGTCCCTTCCAGCTTTAGCATTAGTTTTCCCATGATTCTCTGAGTTTGTCATATTCATAGTTTCTTATGGTACAGTAACACATTATATTCACATACCACAATTTGTTGAACCATTCCCCAATCTAGTAAAGTTGCTACCAAAAATGCTGGTATAGATAATTTATATATATGGGATCTTTCCTAAAGTCTTTGACCATCTTGGGGTATACACCTAGCAATGGAATCTCTGGGTCATCTTCAGTCATTTTTTTTACCTAATTCCAAATCCTCCCTACTTTTCCAAAAACAATTCCCCCAGGGTTCCACCTGAACATCTCTGGTTAGGAAACTTAAAATAATGGATTCTATTGCCATTAAGGAGAAATGTTCTGTTGACCAATTCCATTTTCTTGCAAAGTCATCTCTTTGGGGGAAGAAGAAGAGGGACCATGTAGGGCAGAAAGAAAAAGAATCTGATTTAAAAATGAAGGCAACACTGCTCAACTCAAGGTATCATTGTCTTATGTTATCACCTCCATTTTTTTCTCTATGTTTTGTCTAGGTTATGCTGAATGTTGCCAAAATCTATGCTCAGGACAACACAAAGCATTATGGGCATTCAACTAATAATGACATTATGCCTGACCAAAAATATGTCCTACTCTTCCAGAAAACTCTAGGAGTATTATTATTGGTTATCTAGCTTATTAGTTCAGAAATGAAGGTGGTGCATACTACTAGGTCTGTATCCCAAAGAGATCAAAGAAAAGGAGAAATGACCTATATGTACAAAAATATTTATAGCAGCTTTTTTCATGGTGGAAAAGAATTGGAAATAGAGGGAATGCCCATCAATTGGGGAATGGCTGAACAAGTCATAGTTTCTGAATTATAATGAAATACTATCGTGCTACATGAAATGATGAACAAGATTATTTCACAAAAATCGAGAAAGACTTATATGAACTGATGCAAAGTGAAGTCAGCAGAACCAGAACACAGTACTCAGTAACAGCAATATTGTAAGGATGATCAATGTGACTTAGTCAGCCACTCTGATCAAAACAATGATCCAAGACAATTCCAAAGGACCTATGATGAAAAGAGCTATCCCACCTCCAGAGAGAAAATTGATAATTCTAAGGGCAGGCTAAAGCATACTTATTTTTTAACTTTCTTTTTCTCACGTTTTCTTTTGCAACATGGCTAATATGGAAGTATGCTTTACATGATTTTATAAGTATAAGCAATATCATATTGCTTGCCTTCTCAAGGGGTGGGGGAGAGGTAGGAAGGAGGGAGACAATTTGGAACTCAAAATTTTTTAAAATGAGTGTTAAAAAATTTTATATGTTATTGAGAAATATTTAACTAAGGGCAGCTAGGTGGTGCAGTGGATAGAGCACTGGCCCCGGAGTCAGGAGGACCTCAGTTCAAATTCAGCCTCAGACACTTGACACTTACTAGCTGTGTGACCCTAGGCAAGTCACTTAACCTCTATTGCCTAGCCAAAAAATAAAATAAAATAAAATAAAGAAAGAAAAGAAAAAAGAAAAAAAATTTTAACTAAATAAAAATTTTTTTTTTAAAGAAATGAAGGTAATTCAAACATGAGACTTTGCCTTAACTACATTCATAAAATTAAATTCCTAAGCTTCTTCCCTAAAACATCCATTCAGCACACTTTATGTGCTTCCTTACCATCTTAAGAGGAAATACCACTTCTAAACTTGTTTCTTTGAAAAAGACATATACTATCACTAGTTATTCAGACATGGAAAAATAAACATTTTTAGAAAATTTTTGCCCTCTATGCCACAATGAAGCATCTGTAATATATAAACACAAAGAGAAAAAAGCTATTTATATCAGCTCTGTGTATGTTCCAATGGGTACTTTGTACTATAAATGTCAGAGGATCACTGAATCTTAGCATTACAAGGGATCTCAGAAATCAGCTAATGAAATTCAGACTACCCCTTCCAAGCTGCTATAGTTATTCAATTAGCTGGCTGATCTCTCAATTTGGAGACTAGATTTAAACTCTTCTAGTGATGGGGAATTGACCATTTACCTATATTCCATTGTTATAGGAGGCATAAATATTTATTAAGAGCCTGCTATTATCAAAGTACAGTGCTCAATACAAGATCATCTCTGACTTCAAAGAGCTTTATTATCATTTAATAATTTGGACGTTTCTCCTTATATTTAACAGAAATTATCAATCCTTTATGGTCTACTTATTGATTTTAGTGCTGTCCCCGAAGTGGAAAAAATTCTAATATTATTTCTTTCCACGTCTGCTGGTGACAGCAGGGTGCATTTAGCTATTTTTATGGGATAGATACCAGCAAAACTGTCTACTTTATTTTGTATGCTAAAAGATTAAGTTAAAGAAGTCATTAATTTTGGCAAATAACAACAGGGTTTAAGTATGCCTGTGACCAGGATTCCAGGATTTAATCTTTATAAGAGTTGTATTAAATTTCTAAGACTGTGCCATTATTGATGTCTACTGTTAGAATTGATACTCGGGGGCAGCTATGTGGCGCAGTGCTGGGCCTGGAGTCAGGAAAACTTGGGCTCAGGTCCAGCCTAGGACCCATGCTAGCTGTGTTGTTTGGAGCAGGAATAGCAGTAGCCCTACCTATCAGAGAGATCCTATCCCTGGCCCAGGGTGGGAAAGTATTCTTTCATCCTAGTTAAGTGAATGCTTCTTGACACATTGCTCTGGCAAACCAGAGACCATCCTTTACAAATGGCTAGCTACAGTCATTCCATTCAGGGTAGTACATCTAATAATTAAGGATAAAGAACAACTGAAGGGCTGCAAAAATAGTGGTTAAACTGCCAATTAACATTCCAAAGGAAAATAAGGCTGTATATTACTTGGAATTCAAATAGTACATTCTGTTTTGGTTTAGCAAAAGTCCATCATTAATGTTCATATTTTTCCTCTTAAATTAAAAGCAGCAGCCTGAGTTTAAAAAAAAAAAAATCTACGATGAGATGACTGAGTTCTGAAGATGTCCTCTTAAAGTAAACAACAGCTGTCATTTATATACAACTATTAAACATTTATTAAGCAACTACTATGTGCTAAACATTCTGCTGGGTTCTGGGAATACAAAGATGAAAAAGTCCCTGCCCTCAAGTACATTATATTCTATTAGGGAAGACAACACATACACATATAAGAGTATATTAAATACAATTGTTAGGGTCAGGGGGGAAGAGAGGCAATAGCAACTTAGGTCAAGGGATGATAGGAAAGGCTACATAAAGGAACTGAAACTAAGGAATCTTAGAGGTGAAGGTGGGACTAATCAATTAGAAGGCTACTGCAATAATCCAAGTAAGATGCGATAACTAGGGATGGCAGCCATGTAAGCAGAACAGGGGAAAGATGTGATGTTGTCAAGGCAGAATCAAATTAACAAAGATGTGACAATTGGATGTATGGAGTGAGAGTGAGAGAGAGAGACACAGAGAGAGAGAGAAGTCAAGCATATACTGAGATTCTGAACCTTGGTGACTAGAAGGATAGTGGTACCTTTGACAGAAATAAGTTCAGAAAAGGGTACCGGGACAGCTAGGTGGCGCAGTGAATAGAGTTCTGGCCTTGGAATCAGGAGGACCTGAGCTCAAATCTGGCCTCAGACACCTGAAACTTACTAGCTGTGTGACCTTGGACAAGTCACTTAACCCTGATTGCCTCACAAAAACAAACAAACAACTCATGGCAGAAAAGGGAAAGGTTTAAAGAGAAAGATGAGTTATGCTTTGGATATGCTAATTGTGAGATGCCTATGGGGCATCTCATTTGAAATGTCCAATAGGCTCATTTGTGACTGGAACTTAGGAGACTATAATCTGATATCTGATAAATAAATCTAGGAGTCATTTGCATAGAGATGATAATTAAATCCATGGTAACTAATGAGGTCACCAAGTAAGAAAGTCTAGAGAAGAAAAGATCCCGGATAGAGGCTTGGGGTATACCTACAGTTAGGGAGTATAACAGGAATGGAGATCCATTAAAGGAGAACCAAGAAAGAGCAGTATTATGAAAACCCAGAGAGTTCTTACCCCTTCTAAAGAAACCTGAGTTCATTTTAGGAGGTTCACAAAACACTTTACAATCATTATCTCTCTTGATTCTCATAATAACAGTATTAGGAAAGGACTACTGGCATTAAACATTTTATAGCTATAGAAACCAAGACTCGGAGAGACTAATTGACTTACTAAATCACATAACTAGCAAATATTTGACGCTGGAAACCAATGCAGAAAGTTCCTAACTCTAAGTCTAAAACTCTTTGCTTCTCATTTCTCTATTGTTTGCAAACAGCTTAGTTTTCAGTTTTTCTAATATATTCTACCCTTGGCAACTCAATATTTATGGGGTTGTCACCCCTTTCATAGGGTCACAGTTCTAGACAAGGACAGGGCTTTGCAGGTCATCTATCTAGTTCAACTCTCATTTTACAGATGAAAAAACTGGGACCCAGGGGAGTTAGGTGACTTGCCCAAGGTTACAAGGGTAGGATTCAGAGGGGAGATGTGAACTGTGGCCCTTTGACACTAGGGCTAGCACTTTTTCTGTTATAGCATGCAACCTGCCCTTGAGCAGAGCATCTATCCATTCCTTCTACTTCTCTCAGAAGAAACACCAAATAGGTTTTCAAATCAAGTCTCACTTGCACAAGGAAGAAAAGAAATGTCAAAATATAAATAAAAAACAGGTGACAGATGTTTGGAGGAAGTGCACTGGTCTTTTTAATGGAGAAAGTCTTTAGGGAAATCCTAAGGTTACAGATTAACAATAATATTTTGTTCCTCAGTTAGCAAAAGCAAAAGCACTTTGTTAATGGATAAAAAGGTCACCTACTAGCTATGGCTCCAAATTGGCTGACTTTAAAAGTAATTATTAATTATCTAAGTAGGGCTTAAGTAAGGTCTTGACGTCATCTTTAGATATTAGGTTTCATTCAGCTACTAAGTCTTGCCCTGCCAAATGTCATTGTTAAATGTCTAAGAAAAGGCACACAATTACTTCCAGCAGCATGAACAGGGTGAAACAGTGGAAAATAGGATTAAAGATGATGACCTATGAGAGGAAAAAGACAAGAACAGGAACAACACAAACAGGAACTGTTTAAAAATACATACCTGTCTGAAACAATTTTAATGAAGCCGGTCCTAAGGCAAGAGAGATGAACTTGTCAACTGTTTGATGGTTTCCCCTCCATTTCAGGCTTATGGTTAAAGCTCTAAATGATATGATATAATAATACACAGAATCTCATAAAAATGTCAGGTTCTAAAGCTGATTGTCTTCTGTACAAATGTCTTAAGGAATCTGAATCTGGTTATTCCACTCTTTGATCTATTTGTTTACTTCAATTAAATCAATTCAATTCAACCAACATTTATCAACCACCTACTCAGTGTAAGGCATGGTGCTAGGCCTTGGGAAAACATACACAAAAAATTAAAGAGGCCTTGCCTTGAAGGAGTATAAATTCTGACCTATCTTAAGCTATGTCCCTTGTACAAGTCCCTACACCTCTGTGAGCTTGTCTCTTCCTCTGTCAAATAGAAATAATAATCCTTGTTCTGCTTTCCCCACAGGGATGTTATGAGGAAAGCACTTTAGACCAGCAAAAAAATTACTGATAATATTTATTAATATAATATTATTATTATTTATTAATATAAAATTATTATTAATAATAACTAACATTTATGCAATGTGCCAAGCATTGTGCTAAGAGCTTTACAATTATTATCTCATTTGACCTTCACAACGACCGTAAGAGGTAGATGCTATTATTATCCCATTTTACTGATGAGTAAAACTGAGTCAAAGAAAGATTAAGTGGTCACACAGCTAGTAAGTGTCAGAGGCTGGATTTTTAATTCAGGAGAGATTATGGGCCTTGTGAGTAGTTTCTGTGACCCAAAGAACAAACAAAAAAATCATCAAGAAAAATAAGGCATTTTCCCCTCTTTTTCTCCCTGAGAAATTCCCTCCCCCATTACCAATACCCTCAACCACTTTCTTCTCTCAGCTCCCACGTCACATCCACGTTTATTAAACCAATCACTATAATAACTTCCAAACCAAACTACTTAATAGTAAAAACAACAACAACAACAACACAAAACCCCCCACAAAAATAACCCGGTAGGCTGAGTTGTTGTTGGTCCTTCGTTCTCAAAGAGGACCAGGACATCAGGGAAGTACGTGAGAGAGGGCTGTACAAAGTCACCAGACTCAATTTTTTCCTCTCTAGAGCCACCTGGTTCCAGTGGTAACACATAGATCAGGACAACTAGAGATGGCCCTGGATGCAGTGAACCTTGGTGACTAGAAGGATAGTGGTACCTTTGACAGAAATAAGTTCAGAAAAGGGATACGTTTAAAGAGAAAGATAAGTTATACTTTGGATACGGTAATTGTGAGATGCCTATGGGGCATCGCATTTGAAATATCCAACAGGT